>NW_025826203.1:0-3088 GCF_002878395.1 Capsicum annuum | reverse complement strand
TCTTGTGATGGCTGTTGCTCCAAACAATTCCATTTTTATTCCATCAACGACCTTAGGGTTCGATAAAGTTTGAACAGACCGTAAAGTAAGAAAAAATGACATCTTCTACTCTCGGTTGGTCGGAACAAGCCACGAATGGACAATCTAAAATAAATCGGTACATATATTAAGAATGATAATGAAATCATTTAATCATTAATTAAAACAAAAACTTGATTAGAATTGGACTTACTGCTTCCTTGGGGGGATTGAAAAGATCAAGAAATTTTGCATTTTTATCAGTTTTGGCCGACAACCAACTCAGAATTCTTGGACAGGAAAATTCTTCCTGGTAGTTCACTTGTTGTCTCAAATAAGGAATGACTTCAAATGCCTAAGCCTATAACATAATGCCAATAAATCAATAGCATTAGTGAATAAAAAAATAATGAATCATATCATGATAAAAGAAATATTTACCATGAAGGCCCATGAAAAACCATATAAGTTGACTGTTTTTGGTGTTAACGGAGTCAACAAATATTCGACAGTCATTTTGAAGCTTTCATAACCCCAAGGATAGTTGTTAAATGCCTCAAGATCCTCAGAGAGATTTATTAAAATGAGGCTTATGTTGTTGTTAATGTCTCTCGCCCAAAGAACATTATGTACAAACCAAACCAAGCACAATGATTGCTTGTGCTTCTTTGAAAGTCCTTTAACTTTTAACGCTTCAATCAGATTTTTGTTTTTGAAGCTTGTACCAACAATGGAAATCAGGTCATCACGATCACTCGACTTGCCTTTTCCTTTTTTGGGTATGCGGGGTGCTTTTTTAGGTCAGAGTAGGTATAACTTAAGAAGGAGAAGGAGGATAACATTTTAGACCGGTAACTATGGAAAACTCCTCCTAACCAAAACAAACAACATGCCACAGTAATTTATCCACACCTCATCCATCTTATCTTTGTTTTCATACATAAACCTGCGCTTGAGAAGATCATATACCATTTTCATCTGGAAATGAGCATTGTTGTCCTCTGGCAAATCAAGATATTTTCCAAAGCAGCTTTCCCTGAAATAAGAATCCAATTTTTGTTCTCGAAGAATTTTTCTGAAGGCGTCGAAAGATTTTCTCATGATTGACTTAACCATGAGATCACCCGTTAAATCTGTGGCACTATCGCACTGCATTCTCACAGGGTAACAATCAATGCTGAAGGTTTTGAACAACTCTTCGATGGAAGGGCTATTAGCATTTGGATCATCTCTTTTGAAAGATTACTCCTTCCCGTGTTCATTATCTTCTGCTCTCGATTGAGATAACGCTTGTAAAGCAAACTCATAGAGTGGTGGATGTAGCTGAGCTGCTGCACTTGTTCCTTTACTTGGACTTGATTCGATTTCTTTTATTTTGGGAGCCATGTTATCTTAAATTAACAGGAACATAACATAGATTATAATTGATTAATGCATAACAGTAAAATAATAGTTCCAATAGACAATTAATCTGTTGCACCAGGTATGTTATCTGTTGCAACATATAACCGGCCTGTTGCAATGGATGAGTAATATGTGGGAACCATAAAAACAGCATTATTTGTTGCGCCTGGTATTTTATCTGATGCAACACATAACTGAACCATTGCAATGGATGAGTAATCCGTTAAAAACAATAAAAACAGATCACTAATCTGTTGCACCAGGTATTTTATCTGTTGCAACATATAACCGACCTATTGCAACGGATGAGTAAACCATTGGAAAGAATAAAAACGGATCACTAATCTGTTGCACCAGGTATGTTATCTGTTGCAACAGATAACCGACTTGTATGAGTAAATCGTTGGAAAGAATAAAAACAGTCCTAATCTGTTGTAAACTGAAGAGTAAACTGTTGGAAAGAATAAAAATAGATCACTAATTAGTTATCTGTTGGATTAATATTGTTTAGATTTCTTCCAAACAGAAGAGTCGTCTATCGTAATAGATGAATGACCTGTTAGATTGCTCACCTGCTGCATCAGATTTTTATAGTTGCATCAGATTTTTAATCTGTTTCATCAGATTTTAAAATGAAGAGTAAACCATTGGAAAGAATAAAAATAGATCACTAATCAGTTATCTGTTGGATCAAATTGTTTAGATTTCTTCCAAACAGAAGAGTCGTCTGTCGCAATAGATGAATGATCTGTTAGATTGTTCACCTTTTGCATCAGATTTTCATAGTTGTATCAGATTTTTAATCTGTTGCATCAGATTTTCATCTGTTGCATCATATGTTTCATCTATTACATCAGATGTTTCAACTGTTGCAATACCATTTCTACCAAGACAAACAACAAATTAACCCAGCAACACCAATATACCACACACACACATACATACTAAGAACATCAACTGTGATAAAAAATCACCAAAAAATTCAAATCAACAGTACAACAACGAAAAGAAGAAATGTAAAAATGCCAGAAATTAGGGTTTTATTCAATCCACATTTCAATTCCAGAAGAGTAGTTGGCCCAGGTTCTTCTGTTTCTTCATAATTTTTTACCTGTGAAAAAGGAAATGGGAGGATGAAGAACTCAAAGTTGTTGTTGCCGGAGAAGTATTCACGTTGATTGACGGTTGAAAGTCGAAAAGGAACTTGTCTGACTATTTGTCGCTGGAGGTTGAAGGGAGAAAGTTTACAAAACTGTTGGTTGGGAGAAGCTAGAGAGAGAGAGTGGTTGATTAGGATTGAAGAGGGGTGTGGGTTGGGTTGATTTGTATTTTTAAAAATATTAGAAAGTTTTGAAAATATTAATCAAGTCCACAATTAACTTAATCAAGTTTCCTAATGATGTTTGACCCTATCTGTTGGTCAATGTCACCAATCCTTCATTCAAAACTTCAAAGACACCTTTCCTTTAATTTTCTCGAGTTAGTTGATCAATACCTGTAATTGAACCGTTGTATTTTAAATATTTTCTTCAAAATTTTAGTCGATCAGCAAAAAAAATAACATGAAGGAAAACGTATTTGAATTTGAATCTGTATTTTGAATTTGCTTTGAGTTGCTGATTATGAAAAATATTTTTTGAATTTCAATTAGTAGTTGTAATTTAAT
>NW_025826202.1:0-4853 GCF_002878395.1 Capsicum annuum | reverse complement strand
TTTTTTGAAAATAACAGACTTTGATGCCCAAAATCAGTTTTTATGCTTATTTTCACGAAATAGGGCAAGGGTGAAATGACTAGATTGCCCCTAAGGAAATTGAAAAATGGCAGAAAAATCCTGCGTACCTTGGCCACGAAAAACTGAATAACTCCTCGTTCGGGTATTGGATTTTTGCGAAATTTATATCGTTGGAAATCTAACTCAAAGATATTTAATTTTATTTATGGTAGGCCACCCAGTTGGTCATATATAAGGAGTTATAATCTAGCGAAGTTGATCCAAATCAAATCTGTCCCTCAGTTACTGATTTGACATGCTGAAATAAATTGATCGTAAATTATTACTCTGATGTTGGAATGGGGTGAAACCAATTTTATTGGAAAGAAGACTCAAAGAGATTTCGTTTGATATATAGAAAATCTCCCAGTTCCTTATATTCAGGAAGTGATGATCATTTGAAGTTGGCCCTGAAATGCTGAAAATTTCTGGAGCATGCTAATCGCATGGTGCCACTGTTTTGGGCACCCAAACGTGCCCTTATGCTTCTCCAAAAATTCCGAATCTCACTCGGGATGTATTACGACCTTTCCCCATCGGAACGCAACTTGAAAATTGAAAAACGGATGTCGTAAAGGTCATCAAATAAATACCCGAAGATCAGGAGTCTAAATGAGAAATTTTCAACACTTAGTAAATTTATTTTTTTTGAGTGTTAAGCTTCTCTTGGCAAGATAAAAAGGCTTTAACAACTCGACACATTTGGGAGCGAAATATTTAACTGAAAAAACTCGGGGTATCACATCATCTCCCCTTTGGAAACATTCGTCCCCGAATGTCGCTCGTTAGGTTAGGAAGACAAGGAAAATTGAGGATACACAACTAAAATAGCTTGATGAACAAGTTTATATTTTTCTAAGCTTTGGAGTACTTTCCGACGCATAAGCTCATGATAATCACAACGACATAGTTGAGTCTATTACTAAAAGAGTTGGATGAAGGAAAAATTATTAACTTCAATTTAAATCAACATTCACAAAGAAAGAGATGAAAGATCTAGGATATGAAAACTCGGGATATCATAATATCTCCCTCTTGGGATCGGTTCTCCCCGAATAATACTAATTGATACGCGGAACACTTTATGATCGACCCACGGCTTAATACTTGGGTCGGGAACAAAAGCAAAGGCTAAATAGAATTTGGTAACTTGCTTCGACGCATATAAATCATTCTTGAAATGGTTATGCTCACGAAACTTTAAGTAGTGAGATTGGACCACATCGGAAGATGGAAGAAATATATGAATCTGTCGGAATAACTATCAAGTTGAATTTCTAGGTGCACGGACCGAATCAAGACACGCTCTCATTCAATTAGGACATGATTCAAAATCTTTCTAAGGAACTTTCAATGCTACTAGAAAGCAATTGGGTTTTGGATATGGTCCGAATAATATATATATATATTGAAATAAGAATTTATAACTCGACCCTAATTTTAAGTATGGAGCACAGGTCGATCAGTCTTATATCAAAATAAAAGTACTAGACCCCACGCAGTACAACTTACTTTCAAGCTTATCAATACACTTCGCACACTCTTTCTCCGCAACACTATTTTCCCCAAATACCAAACTTATTTGATTCAATTCATAATTCTCACAAGGCATTTGCAATCTTGGCTATTCAAATCAAACTAAGCCAAACTCTCTCTCCTCATTTTCAAGCTTAATTTGGAGTCACCAATTCCTCCACCTAACACCGTAACATAGCACCATTCCGAATTATAAATTTACACACATCCACATTGTTACAATTCCTCATCTCACAGATAATTCTTATTACCACTCAACCAACTCTAATCCACTTAATACTCACCATTTTCAACCATCATATTCATATCAACAAGTCTTGAAGCTTAGGGAACTATTCATAGGCATATACAAAATTCAACTTATAGCAAGGCCAAGGCTTGCAACTAATATCCTCAGACAAGAGATATATTCACATTACATGAGTGCTATGTAAGATCAATTTACAATAGGTTTTAGCTTAGACTTCTAAATCAACATAGACACCAAAACTTATCGATAATATAAACTTTAATCTCCGTCCATATATACACATATGATGTTCAATCCTATCTTTATAATTACGTATACACTACTAATCAACACCCACAACACACCTTTTTAAAATTCTACAATCCTTTATTAAGACAACTTCCGGGCACTATTCTTAAGAAAACACTCACTAACTTTTCCAATTAACTAAGCCATGCACAAGACTTCACTTCAATTATTCCCCACCTACAAATCTAGATAAACCATCACACAACCACTTTCACAAACACAACACGAAATGCTTCAAATAACCATGACATCCATTAAAAGCCTAGCCTCAAGCTTACTCCACACTTGCCACCTTAGCTAAAATAAACATGCCACAATCTTTATCAATAAAAACCTGCTCACTCTCTCCTATCATCACTATTGTTCATCCACACTCCCTCGACAAATGGAAAGTCATGAAAGGGTTAAATATGAAGGGATATTGTGTATGACTTGGTATGGTTATTGAGGCCGATGAATTAGGGAATCAAATGCATGAATTCAACTAGAATCAAGATTAAAGATTAAGGACACCCAGGACATAAATTGAATCTTATTGGTCGCTAAGGGTGTTGTCGGTGGACTGAACTTGAACATACAATAAAACTTAAGGACATGCATTATGAACCACGCAACTTAAGTTTGGAGTTTATAGCTTATGGAATGTCGATTTCGCCCGCTAGAAAAATTGGGGCTCCATATTTCGATAGTTAGGAGAATACATATTTTCCCATGATATGCATGAACATGTATTATGATCGGGGGAATGAAACATAAGGCATGAGAAAATATCGAAGTCATTGAAAAGGCTGGGGTAAAATAGGATCAACACCACTACTTCTCACCACCAACTTGCAACCCACCGATACACCTACCTGAATCCCGCAATCTTAACTTAGTTAATTTTTTTTCTACTATCTCCCCCTTAGACGTAAGCCAACACTCCGAGTCAACGAATCACCATACAAACTCCAGTCCACGACATTCGCTTTACTCCAGGTCCCCAGATATACCCATACATAAGATCCATAACTTAACCCGCATAACTACACCCATGAGTGCAAAACCCATTCTTAACATAACTCTCAAATACCCACCAACTTAGACAACTTCAAAAGTTATCATACAACAATTCATGCACTTCACAGCTTAGATTCTAGCACTTATCATGGATACATCAAACCTTCGCTAAACCATACTAACTTCTTCGTGCTTTACTAAAAACACATCTCAAACTAACACCCTCGTCAACCTCTAATGCCCAAGTTAACTCATTGTTACATCGTATACCACATATCCTCATTCATACTTACCCGATCAAGGATAACACTAACCGCTTAACATTTAATAACTTAAAAAAAATCCACATAACACCTTGAGCATACTACTACCTCAACACACAATATCACACTTGATCACAAATAAATAGACTTAAGCTCCTGTACATACGGTTCAAACCTACTAAATCTTCTCCCTATCACTAAAGTCGTAGCAATTCAATCATTAAATTCATTCTTCTCATCACCCGCTATACAAACTTAACAACTCACTCTGACTATAATTAACAACAATCTCAACAACTATTTACATCTATCAAACACCCCAAATATAATAGTCCACCAAAACCTCATAACGATAATAATCATCCACAATTCCACGGCCTATGCCATAATAATTTATTAACATCGCCTTCCACCACGTTTCCAACCAATGCAAGAACAACAGAGTAAACAGCCAACTGCTAGTGAATCGAAACAGGCCTCACACGGCTTCACTAGACTTTGGTTTTGTATTTTGAAAAAGAAAATAAATATCAAAACAATTATTCTAGAGAATCGAAATAAGCCCCACACTGCTTCACTATACTTCAAGTTTTCATTAAAAGATGATTAGAAAATATTTTCAAGAAATAAAAGCCTGGTACACCATAATCAAGGATCTGAGAATATGTGTCTCACTTTACCTCAACTGAACGACTCAAGAGGGATGAGGGTACATCTTGAAAGTTATGGAACCTTTGCTAGTAAGCCCAGGAATATAATCAAGAGAGGAAATTGGAACTAGTTAATCACCCTGTCTCAACATTAGTACACAGATAAGGAAAATATGAAATCACATCATGAATTCTAGGGATAAGTCCAAAAACACTTCCGACATAGGCTTAATGCACAATCTTCAAGAACGTACATATGACACCTCAATTTTTTGGAACTCAAGAGCACTAATGAAATTATTTTTTTGTCTAGCTCACTTACAAGCCCATAATATCATAGGAGATTATCTAAGGAAGCACCATCTATAAGGATTTACACTTGACTATATCCGGTATTTTAGAATAAGGCAAAATGGCCCAATTTATGCAAGATATGAACCTGTATGAATTTCTTAAGGAACCTTTCCACAGCACGATCTACGACTTGAAAGAAAGGGAACATTTTCCTAAATGCCTCGTAGCCTTTCAAAGAAAAGTACAGACGTCTCCGTACCGATCCGCAAGACTCTACTAGACATGGCTTCATAGACACCCTAGGACACTTGAACTCTGTGCTCTAATACCAAGCTTGTAATGCCTCAAAATCGGATTCCGAGACGTCACACGGTGCTTAAGGTCACAAGTGACCCCAAGCTAACCCTTCATTTGGATTAACCCAAAGCAACTGAATAAAATACATAAAATAGAAGGAATAATGCGAAAATAACCCATAACTTAGTCTAACCAACATGAAAGTAAATTTACACG
>NW_025826201.1:0-1201 GCF_002878395.1 Capsicum annuum | reverse complement strand
TATTAATGTTGTTGTTGTTGTTGTTATTATTATTATTATTATTATTATTATTACTATAATAATAATAATAATAAAAATAATTTTATTATTTATTTCTATAGTAGCGACACCTAACTTTTTTTTAATTTAAAATTATTATTATTATTATTATTATTTTATTTATTTCTATAGCCGCAACACCTAACTTTTTTTTAATTAAAAAAATAGCCACTAGCAGGGATCGAACCCGCACAGTAGGCTGAAGAAAGCACCTAAGAAGAACAAATAACACCACTGGGCTATCTAAGTGTCTTGTTTCATGTGGTTCAACATTAATATACGTACATAAATATACATTTTCTATCTTATATATATACAACATAATTTTTTTACCGAGGGGGTTCGGGTGAACCCCATGGCAACCACGTAGGTCTGCCCGTCGTTAATTTAATAACGTTAATTTAATAACATTTTAACTACGTTAATTTGATAACGTTAATTTAATATACTACTACTACTATCCTTAATAACATTAATTTAATAACGTTTTATTAAAACTATAATTTTTTTATTATTAGTATAGTTTCATCTTTAATTTAATATTTAAATAAATAATATTTAGATATATTATATAACTTAAATTCGTCCTCTGCTTTATAATATATATATATACCCGCTCGATTTTTTCATATGAGGCTAACCCGTCTAATTAATAAATTTTTAATATTACTCTTTTTCCACAATGACAAAAGAAATTAGATGTCATTTTCATCTTTGAGCCAAAAATAATGAAAAAATAATAGTGAAGAGTAATTTAAAGGTCATATTTGTGCAGTTTTGAATAGTTAAAGGTTATATTTGTGCACTGTCAAAGTTTATGATCATATTTATGTATTATGCCCTTAGATTTTAAGCTGGACACACCTAGTTTTGCATGTTGAACACGCGTTTTGTCACGTAGGATTGAAGGTTATATTTGTGTTATTTTGAATAGTTAAAGGTCATATTTGTGCACTGTCAAAGTTTAAGATTAAAGTTATATTTTGGTGTCAAGTTTAGGATCATTTTTACGTATTAGCTCTTTTGTTTAAGTTTGGCTTGCCAAACCTAAACTTCCGACAATCATGCCTAAAGTTTGCCTCGGCAAGATCAAACTTCAACGTTTGAAAGTTCAGAACAAGAATAATCTTTCTGAAATTTGAACTACAAATTTTTATGAGAT
>NW_025826200.1:0-1440 GCF_002878395.1 Capsicum annuum | reverse complement strand
TATAATTACTTTACTTTTCTATATAATAGAAGCACTGGTTTCGACCAATGCTTCATCAATTACTATACTACCCCTAATTATTTCGTAATTTACTATATTACCCCTAATTAATTATTATAATTCATTTATATATTAGAATTAATAATTTTTTTTATCATATTACCCCTAATTAATTATTATAAGCCATTTATATATTAGAATTAATAATAATTAATTAAAAAAATAGATATTTACGTCGTTTGTTTCAGTTGCTTTAAACGTGATTTTATTATATTATCCCCAATTAATTATTATAAGTCATTTATTTATTAAAAATTTAATAATATTTAATTAAAAAAATATATGACATGTCTACCTATATTAACCCTAATTGCTCCGTAATTTATTATATTATTCCTAATTAATTATTATAAGTCATTTATATATTAGAATTAATAATATTTAATTTAAAAAGATATTTATAACGTTTGTTTTAGATGCTTTAATCGTTATTTTATTATATCATCTCTGATTAATTATTATAAGTCATTTATGTATTAAAAAATTAATAATATTTAATTAAAAAATCAGTTGTTTCATCATTTACTATATTATCCCTAATTACTCCATGATTTACTGTATTACCCCTAATTAATTATTATAAATCATTTATATACTAGAATTAATAATATTTTTTATTATATTACCCATATTTAATTATTATAAGTCATTTATATATTAGAATTAATATTATTTAATTAAAAAATAGATATTTATGACGTTTGTTTCAGCTGCTTTAATCGTGATTTTACTATATCATTTCTAATTAATTATTATAAGTCATTAATGTATTAAAAATTAATAATATTTAATTAAAAAAATAGATGACATATCTGTCTATGGTTTCGACCAGTGCTTCGTCTATATTACCCCTAATTAATTATTATAAGTCATTTATATATTAGAATTACTAATATTTTTTAATATATTACTCCTAATTAATTATTATAGGTCATTTATATATTAAAATAAATAATATTTAATTAAAAAAATAGATATTTATGACGTTTGTTTCAGCTGCTTTAATCGTGATTTTACTATATCATCCCTAATTAATTATTATAAATCATTTATGTATTAAAAATTAATAATATTTAATTAAAAAAATGGATGATATGTCTACCTATATTACCCTTAATTGCTCTATGATTTATTATACTATCCCTAATTAATTATTACAAGTCATTTATATATTAGAATTAATAATATTTTTTTTACTATATTATCCCTAATTAATTATTATAAGTCATTTATTTATTAAAATTAATAATATTTAATTAAAAATAGATATTTATGGCGTTTGTTTCAGCTGCTTTAACCGTAATTTTACTATATCATCCCTAATTAATTATTATAAGTCATTTATGTATTAAAAATTAATAATATTTAATTAAGAAATCA
>NW_025826199.1:0-2601 GCF_002878395.1 Capsicum annuum | reverse complement strand
ATTAATTGAGTTATGACAACAGATTGTATATCTGTTGTCATAACTCAATTAATAAAAATGGTTATTAAAGAAACGGAACGGTTATTGAAAACCAGGTGTATTCGATTTTTAAATTGAGAAAAAGGTTATTTAAATTTAATAAGCTGAAAAGTCATGACTTGTCACAATAATAAAAAACTCACCACCATCTTGATTTAATTAAGTCATTTCTTTTCACAGAAAAGAATAAGGAAATAAATGATAAGCACAATTTAAACCGTCAAAAACTCACCAGAAATATTCTTGTTTTTAAATCTTCTTTATTAATTTATATAATTAAAAAGTCAGAAAATTTAGACGTCATGAAGATAATTTTTTTAAAAAAAAGATATATATATTATATGTTGCAACAGATATATTATCTGATGCAACAGGTTAACTATTTGTTGCAACGGATGATATATCTGTTGTAACAGATGATTTATCTGATGCAATAGATATATAATATATTGTCCAACTTAGTGTAAAAAAAAACAGTTCCTGAAAAGAACTAATTATTAATAATAATAAAGCTGAAAAGTCATGACTTATCATAATATTGATTAATTTAATTAAGTCATAGCTCTTTACAGTAATCAAGAATGTCATTAATAAATGGAGGTGAACAGTTGTGCCTTTAAATCTGCTTTATTAATTTATATAATTAAAAAGTCAGAAAATTTGGATGTCATGAAGATAATTTATTTTTTTTAAAATATATATATATTATATGTTGCAACAGATATATTATCTAATGCAACAAGTTATCTATTTGTTGCAAATTATGATTTATCTAATACAACAGATATATTATCTGTTGTCCAAAACAGTGTAAAAAAAATGATTCCTGGAAAAAACTAATTATTAATAATAATAAAGCTGAAAAGTCATGACTTATCATAATATTGATTAATTTAATTAAGTCATAACTTTTTACAGTAATCCAGAATGTCATTAATAAATGGAGGTGAACAGTAGCGATTTTTTGCCTAACTTATTCAAGTTCAATCCTCTATAAATAGGTCTCTCCTTACTCAATCGTTCGTTCTACTACACACTATTTACCCCTCGCTCTTGTTACACCTTCAACTACTTTCTCTTCAAGGACTTGATAGTTTTTTCGTGTCTCTAGTAAGTTTTTTTCTTGATTTTTGTGTAAATATACGTTGTATTACATTACATTCGAATTCTTTCTTTTCTTTACTTTTGTGTTTACGTGTGCGTTTTGTCAACTTATGCGTTTTTTAGATATGGCTGATCCTGTGTGGGATGTCGCTATTTTACGAGACGCCATGAGGGAACTGCAAAAAGAGGTTCATGACCTGCATTGGGAGTTGGCGGCCGTCAGAGTAAGGATGCTGTGGGAGATCCACAGGCGTCGGAGGGCGCTGCTGCTGCCCTTTAAAGATTGGTCGGCTGGCCATACAAATAATAATAATGATAATAATAATTAAACTTTTTTTCTGTTATCTATGTATTTTTTTGTTTGTTTTATAAAAAATTATGTTTGATGCACTTGACTTTTTATTTCTTATTTAATTTTCGTGTTGTCTATTTCTATTTCTTAACGAATGACATGTCTATAATTAAGGAATAATTTGATTTCAGTATCAATAGCAAGAACATATGAGTTATCTGTTAGGTTTTGTGTGTGACAGGAGCTGTATCTGAATTTTGTTGTTCGAAACATATTAGTAATCTGATGAAATAGATTATTTAACTGTTGAAACAGATTACTAATCTGGTGCAACAGAATACCCATTTATTCGATTCATATTACGGGTACCTAAAACCCTTAAACATGAATCCATCCAACATGAGTCTACTGTTACAACAGAACATTTGTCTGTTGCCGCAGATAATGGATCTATTTAAACTGATTGCTCTTGAATTGCATTCATGTTCACGTGCAAGCTATTGTTGAAAAAACAACACACTAGTAGTTACCCAGATTCAACTAAAAAGCATAATCTAACTTACCAAAATCTCCTCTCAAGTAAATTTCAAAGTTGAAAGTGATTTACGAAACAAAATTTGACATAAGAATTTGGTAAAAGAGCAGCAGTTGGGGTAACAACAACAACAACAACAATGGTCAACAAGAAGAATATGAAGATGATAATGAAGTATAAGATGATGATAATGAATCAGAAGATGATGAATAAAGCAACAGCAATAATGAACAACAAATATTGCGAAGAGAGAGAAAATAACAACGGATGAGGAGAGAAAAAAAAGACGTTTTTTTTCCCTTCGTTCCCCATTATAGTAACTAACATTTAGATCAAAGTATCAATTTAAAAACTTGTGGATTAATTTGAAATTTCCAAAACTTAATTATCACCTCTACTCAATTATTAAAACTTGTGTCACCTACATCTCATTTTAAAATTTTTTGTCATGTGCCCAGACCCATCTAACTTCATAAATATGAGCTAAATATATATATATATATATATATAGGAACTGAAATTACCACCCAATAAATAGAAATTTTTTTTTTGGAAGAACCTGAATCAAAGGAGTTAAATTAAGGCGGTGGGAGGAGGTCCGTGTCACAAATCACAATATTTCAGAGCCAGG
>NW_025826198.1:0-3238 GCF_002878395.1 Capsicum annuum | reverse complement strand
AGAATATTCATATCGAGTCCTTGCGTGAACCTCAAAGGCAGTTTGATTGATGAACTCCAGAGAGATATTTGGCTGACTTCGGAGCAAGGCTGCCGGATGAATGAAAGATGTCTGATTGACAATAATAATAATAGTAGTAATAATAATTAGGTAATGTTTTTTTATTTTAGCGATTATTTTCCTCCTTTTGTATATCAAATCTACCCAAGGGATTCAAAAATCTATGATCATTCATTTTATTTTGTTGTCGACTTTGAATTATTAATTCTTATTTAGTATTTAATAATAATCATTTTGTTTATTCTTTGTTCTCAACATGTCAACGGTTGGTGGTAGGGATTGAGCAGCAATTTGTGTCAACAATTAGAGGTTAATCTGCTACGACAGATCGATCATATGTTGCACCTGACGGTTATTAATAAAAAAGGGCTATTGTTGTTATTAAGAGGGTGAAAAGAAAGACATGACTCGGAATTTCGATTATTCAATATGAAAAATGTTTCGTAAATAAATAATAAACACAATTTATAACCACAATTTTAATAACTTATCGTAACTTTTCACCATTTTTATTTTTTTAATTATTTATTATATCATAAAATGATTATTATTTTATTAAGGAATTTGAAAAGGTATTTTTTTATTTATAAAATAAAAAAGTAAGAAAATTTGGATTAATGATATGATGATATAGTTATTTTTTTTAAAAAAAGTATATTATATGTTGCAACAATTAAATTATCTGATGCAACAGGTTCACTATGGTTGCAACAGATGATATATCTGTTGTCACAGATGATTTATCTAATGCAACCTATATCGAGTCATAACTCAATAAAAGCAGTTCTTGGAAAGAACTAATTAATAATAATAATCTGAAAAGTCATGACTTATCACAATATTTCTTAATTTAATTAATTCATTACTTTTCACATTAATAAAAAAAGTAATTAATTAATGGAGGTGAAAAGTTATATTATATGTTGCAACAGATTTGTTATCTGATGCAACATATTTTATATTTGTTGCAACAGATAATATATTTGTTGTCACAGATGTGTTATCTGATGCAACAGATGTAGAATCTGTTGCCACAACTCAATAAAAACGGTTCTTCAAAAGACTAATTAATAATAATCTGAAAATTCATGACTAATATCACAATATTTATTTTCTTAATTTAATCAAAAATTTAATTAATGTATGGAGGTGATCTGCAATGGGAATTGGGAGGAGTTAGATCAAGAATGCTCCACGAGATATGCAGGCTGAGGAGGGCCTTGTTGCTACTTTCGGTTGAAGATTGGTCGGCTGGCAATGATGATGCTGATAATAATAATAATAATAATAATTAGACTATTATTTTTCTTTTAGTTTATTATATGTATTTTTATTTGTTTAATAAATAAATTATGTTTGATCTTTGACGTTTTAATCCATATTTAATTTTCATTTTGTCTATTATCTTCTCAACAAACATTTGACGATTCGACGTAAAAAGGAATAATTTAGAATCCAGTAGCAATAGCAAGATTTATCTGTTGACTTTGTGGTAGGGGTTGATTTGTTACAACAGATAACTAGTCTAGTGCAACAGATAAACATTTTGATGCAACAGATAATTAGTCTGGTGCAACAGATAAACATCTTGATACAACAGTTAATACGCCTGATTCAACAGATAACACGATGATGCAACAGATAAATAGTTTGATGCAACAGATTACTCATCTGATGCACCAGATAATTGATCTGTTTAAATTGTGGGCAATTGTGATGGATTCATAATCGAGTTCTATCCATTGTTGGAAAAACAGAAGTGTACTCAGATGACAAATACGAATAAAAATCATAATTTTACTTACCAAAGTAACCTATGAAGTAATGCCAAAGTGGAAAGTGATGTAGTAAACAAAATTTGACGAAAGAAATTGGTCAGATCGCAGCAGTAGCGCTGTACCAACAACAACAACAACAACAACAAATGGTCAACAAGAAGAAGATGAAGCAGAAGATGATGAATAAAGCAGTAGAAATAGAAACAATTAACAATAAAAATCGCTAAGAGAGAGAAAACAACAATAGATGAGAAAAGAGAGAAAGACGCCTTTTTTCCCTCTTTTTCCCGTTATTTTAGGTATACATTGGGGTCAAAGTGTAAATTTAAAAACTTGTGGGTTATTTTAAAACTTCCCCAACTTTCTTAATACATAATAAAATAATTATCACCTCCAACTAATAATAAGACTTGTGTCACCTACACCTCATTTTAAAACTCTTTTGTCACCTATGGCCCAAACCCCCAACTAACTCTATTCTATTTGTGGTTTTCATAAAATTAAAGTGCAAAATTACTGAAAAACTTGCAACAAACTATCCCGGGATTCAAAAATTTGAGATCTTATACGAATTTTATCAGTTCTCATAAAAAATGGTTTAAGCGATTGTTTTTTAATTTCAAATTTATTCTGTTATTTGAAGGTTGAGATGCAATTTTTATACTTGAAATTTGAATTTTAGTTTAGGATAACTAGTGTTAGACTAAAAAAATTTTCATTTGAATTCGTTTTACAGTTTTGTATATATGAATTAGTTGTTGTATATAGTACATATTTGAGAGTTAAACAAACTTGATTCTATTTATGTTTTTCATAAAATAAAATTGCAAAAATTACTAAAAAACTTGTAACAAAATTGCATAACAGTCACGGAATTCAAAAATCTGAAATCGTAACTGAATTTTATCATTTCTCAAAATAAAAAAAAATTGATCGATTACATATGTTTCCAGCTATATGTATTTATAATATACATATGCAGTACGTTTATGTGTTCACTGGCAGTTTCATATATTTTCAGCTGTATGTATTTATAATATACATATGCAGTATGTTTATGTGTTTACTGGTAGTTTCCTACGTTTCCAGCTATATGTATTTATAATATACATATGCAGTATTTTATGTGTAAAAATCATGTATTCTTATATGCATTTTTTCAATATGCAGGACATATATTTCCTTTGGCATATGATGTACTAGAATATGAAAATGATGCATCTTTGACTTGGTTCTTTGAGAATCTGAAGGAAGCATATGGTGAAAGCATCATAGAAGTTGTTGCTGATGTGTATAATAATGCACCACATTATGCATGTATGTGGCATCTATGGGATAATGTGAAAAAAAAAATAGAAAGTCACATGATGCATTGTTCGTGGTAAATCGGAAAGAGATAT
>NW_025826197.1:0-1127 GCF_002878395.1 Capsicum annuum | reverse complement strand
ATTTGTCCTCACTGCAGAGAAACAATAGCAATTGGACTTAAATTTAATTGTACATTGGACCCTTAGAGGGCCTTCGAAGCTTAGCACTGCATCTAATAAGAATGAAAAACCAGTACAATTATTGCCCTGGACAAAATTTATATGGCTGGGTTGCTCGCTCAGGGTGATGATTATATGCCAGAATGTGCGGTAGGAGAATGCTTTCTAAGGAAAATGGGTGGTTGATAGAAGACTATATCATCTGAGAGCTAATTGAAGAAGAGACATAGGGTAGATACAATTTTTAACAAATCTGGCCAGTGAAATTATCTTAACAGATGTAAGATCTGAATCATGTGCAAATATGAAAATATATCTGGTAATGTAATTTCATTTGTTGTGTCTCTTAAAGAAAAACAATGCATCTGAACACTTTGCTAGGGAGCTGCGTGGTTGGGATTATCACCTAGATAGAAAATAGGAGGAGACCAACAAAAAATCCTCACGGGCATCGAGGGTTGAAATGATGTACAACAAGTCTAGAAAACTTATGTCAATAGCAACTGCAGTTAAAATAAGGAATCTAAGTGAAGGCGGCAAATTTTTTAATTTTAAATTTCATCCCATGCTTTCTTGATTGTGTTTCCGATCAGGTCCACTGCCGTTGACTTGACCGGAACCACAAACGATATTAAAAGGCAAATAGATTATAATTACATCCTTAGCAATATGGATTAATTGATTGTGTTTTTTTGCCTTAGCATGCTTTCAACATTATTTGGATAAGATCAGATGTTTGTTGTAGTATGTGAATCCCGATAATTTTCAAGCTTGCCTCCTGTTTGTTGATTCTGTATTCATGTTGGTCGTTTCCGTCTTCGAAGTTGGTAAGGAGTTTCTCGTCTCTTGTGAGCTCGATCAGGAACACTACCTTCAAAGTTGTGGCATTCTAGAATCCCTTCAGAACACTTTCTTCAGAAGCCTTAAAGGATACATGAAGGGTCGTTGTGTTTTTTCTAGGTCAAAATGTGTTGATGCACGTTGAAGATGTGGTCCCAACAGTTGAACAACACACTTTTATCGAGTGTTTCTCCATGCATATTGCTCAATAAATTTAATAAATTAGTAAGCATGGAGTTACGTAGCAT
>NW_025826196.1:0-3483 GCF_002878395.1 Capsicum annuum | reverse complement strand
ACCTATAGTCCCAATTTAGGAATGTCATGAAGTCAAGTACACAAGATAACTTAGCCTGGTACCAATATTCCATGTCGGCAAACACGTTTTCCAGCGATGAGCCCTTGTGTCTCAAACGCCTACTTCGGGCATCCACCTTTCTCATGTAAAATCAATGCATTTAAATTTCATCTTATTCAATCACATATCGTATTCTGAAGGGTATCATCATACCCGACTTGCAAGTCATCAATATCACATCCACATATGCATAATCATGTAAAAACCAAGGTGCTTCATCATTTACAAGTGGTGAACAATATTTATTTCAAATTCATGTTCTCTTTTGTTGATCACAATACAATATGGAGTATCAAAACATTATCATGGGAATTTGAAAATAATTTATCATTCATATTTATCAAATTTCCATGGAAAATCTCAAATCACATATGCATGGTTTCAACTATTGAAGTATATAGGCAAACAATTCCCATGACATAAAAAAATGACTTAGAAATCATATTGAACACAAGATATTAGCATTTGATTGAAAACCCCCATTTAAAAGCATGCATGTTCATAAACACTACACCCATGAGATTTTTGGATAACCCCACGTACTTCTATTTCCAAGGATAATAGATGTTTCTTGAAGCTTGCGGATTGGTGATTCCAAATATGTAATTATCTTTGAAAACCTACGGTCAAATCTTGAACTATTTGGGTTTTTTGTTTGAAATCCTAAGGAGAATGCTTGAGCACTTTTGATGAAAGAATATGTATTTTGGGGTCCTTGGAACTAGATTTCGTGTTTTAGGGCTAAATAAGGGTGGAAAAGGACCACTTTGTCCTCAACACAGAGTGTTTAAGTCACTAGAATTCTTTTCATAGGCGCCACCCATCCCATTGCCTATGTTCACATAGGCGCCGCCTAGGCTATTGCCTATGCTTTCCAGTGGCCATGGGCGATTGGTTAGGCAACGCTTATCACTTTCAAAGGTCATAACTTCTTGCCCGGGTGTCAGATTTTAGCCAAATTGGTATCGTTGGAAAGCTAACTCAAATACCTATCATTTGACACATAGTAGGATTCCTAATTTGACATATATAAAGAGTTATGGTCAATGGAAGCTGACACACTTTACAACATCCACTAAAACTTAGTCGATCAAAATAGTTTCAACTCGTCCTTGAGTTGAAGGACCTCTATGGTCTAAATTCAAGCTTGAGTGGATTCACATGCTACAAAATAATTAACATGACATATTGGTATAGGATTTTATGGCTTCGAGATTAACAACGCATCAAAATCATGGTCTATATTGTAGCCCGAATTACGAGGCGTTACATTATCCCCCTTAGGATCATTCATCCCCGAATGATGATGCGGGACACAGACAGACACGATTTCAAGCATAATAAAGGACTAGGAAAGATAAGATAGGAATAGTACCTTCGGTCTCCTCCTCCATCGAAGCAAATAAATTGGGATATCTAATTCTCATGTCATCTTCTGACGCCCAAGTTGCTTCTTCGTCTTTCTGATTCCTCCACAGTACCTTTACTGAGGCTAACTTTTTGCTCCTTAGCTTTCTAACTTGGCGATCTAAAATTTCAACGGGCTCTTCTTCGTAAGACAAGGAGCCTGTCACTTTGATACCCTCTACTGGCAATACCATAGAATGATCTCCAATGCATTTCTTCAATATGGATATATAAAATACCGGATAAACGGAACCCAAACTTGCAGGCAATTCTAACTCATATACAACTGTACTAATCTTTTTCAAAATCTGATATGGCCCTACATAACGAGGGCTCAATTTACCCCTTTTTCCAAACCGCATAACTCCTTTCATAGGAGAAACCTTGAGAAACACCCAATCACCAATTTGAAACTCTAGCTCTCTTCTCCGAACATCGGCATAGGACTTCTGACGACTCTGAGCAGTCTTGAGTCGTTCTCTAATGATCTTTACTTTATCCATCGTCTAATGAACAAGATCAGGCCCATACAACTGAGTCTTACCCACTTCATACCATCCTATCGGAGACCTACATCTCCTCCCATACAAAGCCTCAAAAGGAGCCATCTTGATGCTGGCATGGTAGCTATTATTGAAGGCGAATTCAACCAGTGGCAGGTGATCTACCCAACTACCTTTGAAATCAATGACGCATGCCCTCAACATATCTTCGAGGGTCTAAATGGTACGCTCAGCTTGCCCATCCGTCTGAGGGTGGAAAGCTGTGCTCAAATTCACTTATGTACCTAAACTTTTCTGAAAGGATCTCCAAAATTGAGATGAAAACTGCATATCTCTATCAGATATAATAGACACTGGTGCCCCATACAATCGAACTATCTCCTCAATGTAAATCTTAGCATAAACCTCTCCCGAATAATTAGTCCTCACAGGCAAAAAGTGGGCTGACTTGGTTAACCGATCTATAATCACCTATATAGAATCATACTGGTTTCGGGATCTCGGAAGTCCTGTAATAAAGTCCACGCTTATCATCTCCCACTTCCATAAAGGCAGGGCTATCTCTTGGGAAGTACTACCTGGCCTCATGTGTTCTACCTTCACTTGTTGACAGTTCAAACACTTGGACACAAAATCAGCTACATCAAATTTCATGTTATTCCACCAATACAAGGTTTTCAGATCATGGTACATCTAAGTAGAGCCTAGGTGAATGACATACCTCGAAGTGTGCACCTCATTAAGGATTGTTTCCCGTAGCCCATCGACATTCGGAACACACAACCTACCCTGAAATATCAGAATACCATCACCACCAATTTCAAATGACATAACCTTTTGTTGACCCACATCTTTCTTGATTTGCATCAAGATGGGATCTTTAACCTGCTTCTCCTTAACTTCAGCACAAAGAGATGACTTAGCTAACTCATGAACAGTCACCCCTTCATCTTCGGAATCTAAGAGTCGCACTTCCATATTTTCAAGGCGGTGAATATCCTTCACCATCTCTTTCTTTCCTTCTTCTACCTGAGAAAGGTTGCCCATAGACAACCTGCTAAGGGTGTCGGCTACAATATTTGCCTTGCCCAAATAGTAATGCAGACTCATATCATAGTCTTTCAAAATCTCCATCCAGCGCCTCTACCTGAGGTTCGATTCTTTCTATGAGAAAACATACTGTAAACTCTTATGGTCAGTATAAATATCAACATGCACTCCATAGAGATAGTGCCTCCAGATTCTAAGTGCAAACACCACGTCTGCTAACTCCAAGTCATAAGTAGGGTAATTGTGCTCATGCACCTTTAACTGCCCAGATACATAAGCTATTACCTTACCACGCTGCATCAATACACAACCAAGTCCCACATCGGATGCATCACAATAAACCACAAAATCATCTACACCCTCGAAAAGGGTCAAAACAGGAGCAGTAGTCAACTTGTCCTTCAACTTCTCAAAACTGTTTTCACACAAGTCAGACCACGCAAACTTCATCTTTTTCTGAGTC
>NW_025826195.1:0-1046 GCF_002878395.1 Capsicum annuum | reverse complement strand
TCCCTTAATTTATTATACTTCTTCGTTGCGTGATCGGTTGTTGGGTCCATTCTAGTTTGTGTGGGCCCACCAACAACCTCACCACCTTGTGCAATTTTTAACTCTCTTTCGTGGTCTTCAGCTAAATGTCTCATTAACGTACCCATACCCCCTTGCTTGCCTCCTCTTTTATGCTTATATATATTTTTGACAAATATTGCATTACACCTCCGTATCTGATATACGTTCAAAAAATTTTCATGCAACACTAGTTTGTTTACGAGCTTTTGGGGCACGGGGAGGACGGGGAGGGAGATTAACCGATTTGGATCTAACGTTAGCATTTCCTACTTCGGGTGTCTCACCAATATTTTCATCATCTTCATGTAAATCAACCGCATCTACTTCATTTTCTTCTTCTATACCGTAATTTTCCTGAACTTCTAAATAATCTCTATCGTGAGCACCTACACCTATTTCTTCCTCAAAAGGTTGACTAAGTGGTACCGGAGGCGAAGACACACGGGTATATCTAGTACTTGAAGTACCTCTATCGCTAGTAATTCGCTTTTTGCTACCACTACCACTTCCGGGATAAAAGTTTTTAACACTTTTACCGAGGTTTCTTAATTTATCCATAGTATAAATCAAACTAAAAAATATTCAAAATACACAAAAAGTAATAAAAATAAATATTCAACAATTAATACACTAATTATAAATTAAAAGTAAGAGATGGAACAACAATACCAAATTTTGAAAGTATCCGAAGGTTGCAACTTTAGAAACTTCTACTCGTACTTAGTAATTGCAAAATTAAAAAAATTAAAGTGAGCACTTTAGAAATTAAATATATAGAATATTTGAGAATTGAGAAATAAGATTTGAGAGAGAATGAGATTTGAGACTTGAGAGGATGAACAATTGTATGGAAAATGATTTGAAAGTGTAGGGTATTTATAGAAATGTTTTTGGGATTAAAAAATAATTTTAAATAAAAAAAACTTTTTTTTTATATTAGGGCCCAAACTAGCCGTTATAGTCGTTGGGCCAACGGCTAGTTTGAC
>NW_025826194.1:0-1023 GCF_002878395.1 Capsicum annuum | reverse complement strand
GTTGCATCAGATTTTCATAGTTGCATCAGATTTTTAATCTGTTGCATCAAATTTTAAAATGAAGAGTAAACCATTGAAAAGAATAAAAATAGATCACTAATCAGTTATCTGTTGGATCAATATTATTTAGATTTCTTCCAAACAGAAAAGTCGTTTGTCGCAACAGATGAATGATCTATTAGATTGTTCACCTGTTGCGTTAGATTTTCATAGTTGCATCATATTTTTAATCTGTTGCATTAAATTTTCATCTGTTGCATCATATGTTTCATCTATTACATCAGATGTTTCAACTGTTGCAATACCATTTCTACCAACACAAACAACAAATCAACCCAACAATACCAACATATCACACACACACACATACACACTAAGAACATCAACTATGACCAAAAATCACCAATAAATTTGAATCAACGGTACGACAACGAGAAGAAGAAATACAGAAATGCCAAAAATTAGGGTTTTATTTAGTATACATTTCAATATCAGAATAGTAGTTGGCTCAAGTTCTTCTGTTTCTTCATAACTTTTTACCTGTGAAAAAGAAAATGGGAGGACGAAGAACTCGAAGTTGTTGTCGCCAGAGAAGTATTCACGTCAATTCACGGTTGAAAGTCAAAAAGGAACTCGCCCGACTATTTGTCGCCGGAGGTTGAAGAGAGAAATTTTGCAGAACTGTTGGTTGGGAGAAGCTGGAGAGAGAGAGTGGTTATTAGAATTGAAGAGGGGTGTGGGTTGGATTGATTTGTATTTTTGAAAAGATTAGAAAGTTTTAAAAATATTAACCAAATCCACAATTAACTTAATCAAGTTTCCTAATGATGTTTGATCCTATCTGTTGGTCAATATCACAAATCCTTCATTCAAGGCTTGAAAGACCCCCTTCCTTCAATTTTCTCGAGTTTCTGCTACCACACGCGCCCATTTCATATACCATGCTTGTGTCCCTCACTTGGGTCCGCACAAGTACCCTTCCTCTCTTGCCTCAATTATTCAATTTAGAAAGTCAAGAAACCA
>NW_025826193.1:0-1125 GCF_002878395.1 Capsicum annuum | reverse complement strand
TATCGTTAAAGGTCTAGTACCTACAAAGTACCTTACAAAGAGTACTTCTCGCCTTTACTCAGCAACGGGAGAAAAAATGATGATTCATTATCAACTCCCTAAAGCTCATGTCTGTAACAACGGCATTTGCCTTGTTAATGACTTCGTCGTCACCGAAGATATCACAGAAGATATCATTCTTGGTATACCCTTCGTCAACCAGATTAGACCTTACTGGAGTGACTACGATGGAATTTGTACTACTCTCCTAAACCAAAACTTGTTCTTCCCTTTGTTAAGGCCCTGACTCCGATGTGACATTGAATTCTTTCGATGGTTCGAATTCACCGGCCGAATAGAAGATCAAAATGAATCCCTCAATGTTATCATTAACAAATGGTATACCCAGAGTAACAAGATAATCGAATCGGTCCATGTAGGCCCTGGCAATTCCTTTGGGATTTAACATATCCCCATTATTGTCACTGCTGCTGGTGGAAGAAGCTTCTTCTAGAAGCTGTAGGACTTCATCGTTGCTGGTGTCTTGGCTTTCTATATCGTGCAAAGCCTTCTTCAGTCTTTCTTTGAGCGCTTGTTTGTTCTGTGGGGAGCCTGCCGAAGATGCTGGTGTTCTTCCTTTGTCGGGAGTTTTAGGAGCTGCTGGCTTGGGAGTCCAGCCGAATCTGTCAGCTTTATTAAAGGAGACAGCACATCTGCTTTATTAAAGGAGACAGTACATTTGCTTTTTCAAAAGGCATGCCCACTCAAGGAAAGAAGAATCTACTTTTACAGATTAAATCTAAGCCTTACAAATGTACGCACTTGATGTGTAATCTAGTTTTTCTTGTCTATATAAGACAGCTTGTAGTATTAAGAGAAGGTATCAGATAATTTTTCATCCTAGAAATTCTCTATCGCCCTATCTCTTGTAAAAGCCCTCTTGTAATGTTTTCATTGACGTTTGAATAAACTTGTAAGTTTTTAAAGTTTCTCTATTTCATACTGTTTACTCTCTTATTCTCAAGAATATATCCCCGGATCCTTTTTCTGGTATCAGAGCCATGTTGGCAGATTGTGTACCTAGCATGAGCAGCTAGCGTTGTGGGTCTCATTATGGCCCTGTAAAAATTCTCTTGTTAAGAAATC
>NW_025826192.1:0-1491 GCF_002878395.1 Capsicum annuum | reverse complement strand
TCAGCAGCATTATTGACATAAAAAGCGGTACAAGACCAAGGAGATTTTGAGGGTTTTATAAGACCCTTTTGTAGAAGATTATCAATTTCTGTCTTACAAAATTCTACTAACTCTGTATTCATTTGACAGGGTCGAGATTTTGTGGGAATCTTTTCTTCACTAAAGTCATTTTCATAAGAAAGAGAAACAATATGCTTCTTTCGGTTCCAGAAAGCATTTGGATGATCCGCACAAATATCAAGAATCAATTGATTAGAAATCATTTTTATTTTTTCTTGGACTTTTACTGATTTTAAAGAATCAAAAATATTAATACTCATTAGTTCCAATTGTAGAAAATTAATTTGTTTTTGTTTCATATTGACAAGGGTATTTATATCGCTCGTTACAGGATGAGTAACAAAAGGATAAGAGATTTGCTTATTCTTATAAGTAGCCTTAAAACCATTTACATCAATATATGTATAAGGATAGATAGCATTTATGAAAGGTGTTCCTAAGATAATAGGAGGATATAACTGATTTTTTACTAAAAAGAAGAAATGAGGAATGCAGACTTTATCTCGACACATATGAGTATTTGGTAATTTATAGTTGATATCAAGAGTGTGACCAGATGCAGATTTTACTATGTGAGTAGTTTTTTCAAAATACCTGGTTGGAATTAGTCCTTCTTGAATACAACTAACATCAGCACCACTATCAATCATAGCAATATTTGTAACAGAAAATTCCTTATTTATCAAAATAGTGCAATTTATATACCATTTATGAGATGTAACTATTTGCATCATCCCCAAGAAATAATCCCTTTTCAAATCTGCCGTTGGACTAAGTTTATCAATTTCATTATTTTCAGAGTATTCCAAATCCTTATCTTTTCCTTTTGAGGTAAAAGAAGTTTCAGGGATTTCAATAGTATTTTCTTCAATTTTTGAAATTCTATGATCGGAGATCATCTGATTTTGTTTTAAGGAAATAATTTTCCTCTTCAATTGTTCAACTTCGATTTTTAGATCATTAAAGGTAGTATCTCTACCTGGGGTTTTACTCAACGCAAGACGTCAATTAACTTCGGCTAAGGAATAAGACATGTGACGAGTATCAAAAGAGTTATCTCTAGAAATACTAGTATTAGCAGAAGTTTTTTGAGTAGCAAAATTAAGGATTTTTTCACGCAGTTTTTCATCAGTAACTTCTTTTAGTAATTCGAGAACATTTTCAGCAGTAAGAGTTTGAACATTTAAATCAAGGTCTTCGAATTGCACTTGAAGTTTATACATCATTTCATCACAATTGCAAACATCATTATCACAGTCATTACATTTATTAACCTGATCGAGCTCACTATCAGAATTAGGTAATTCAAAATCATCTTCAGAAGTAGAATTAGATTCGGAAGCAGAGGTGTATAATAAATTATAGACTTGGTCATGAACTTCTTCAGAAAGTCCTAAGGACTTGAGTTTTTGTAATTTGCAGTTTGGAGCT
>NW_025826191.1:0-2308 GCF_002878395.1 Capsicum annuum | reverse complement strand
AAATTATGCATATATTTTATGATTTGAAAAATAGTTAAGATCAATTCGGACCAAATTAACATTTTCAAAACTACTTGTCATTCTTTTCCAAAATACAAATCAACTCATACAAAACGTTTCATCATTTCAAATATCGAGATCTTTTTCTTTCTCTCTCATTCTCACTCACTCAACAATACAGTACAGACAATAACTACTCAACAAATTTGCTCAACCCTCCATAACAGATCATTTTTCTTCTTATTTCCGACCATATAGGTGTTATTTTTGACTTCATTATTGCTTGTATTAGTCATTTTCTTTGCCTTCATAGGCAACAGAGTTTGAGAAAAGCTCTAAATTTGTTTTTTTTCTAAAAAATAAGGGCTTTTAAGTTAATGATGAAAAATAAAACTTTTAGGTGTATTATCTTTGAGAATGGGTTTACAATTTTGAGTTTTAATGGTAAATCATACGAAGAACTCAAGAAATCCCTAGTTTTCGTCGCAGTGTTCTGTTGACTGTCGTGTCGTGATATTGTTGGATGGTGTTTATGGTGTTGGTGGTGGTAGTGGTGGTGTTTGTGGTTGTCGTGGTGGAACTGGTGGTGGAATTAGTTGGTGGTATTTGTGGTGGCTGTCGATGATGTTGGTATTCGTGGTGTTTATTTGTTTATTGGCATTAGTTGGTGGTGTTTGTGGTAGTGGTTGTTGGTGTGTCGGTATTCGTGGTGTTTATAATGTATTTTTTAAAATCCATGCATACATCAATTGTAATGTAATTTTTGTTTTTCTCTGTCTATAGGTAAAACATGTCTCCCAAAAGAAAAGAAAGTGAAAGTGGATCAACGTCTGACCACTAAAAAAAGGCTACAGTACAGAAGGATTCGAAGGAGCTTCCTGAACAATCTCAGTCAGGGAAAAGTGAAGCTAGGGAGAGATGTGAAAATAATGTTGAGGGAGGTGGACAAGGGTACGTAGATGGCGATGAAGAAAATGAAAGTGAGAAAGAGAAAGAGGATGATCATCAACATAATGATAATGGATCACCCAGCAAAGAGCAACACCAATATTAAGGACGCTAATCTCTTTAACCCTCTGAATGATGCAGTATATCTTCTTCAAGTAAAATAATTCTACTGAAAGATAAGAAATATATTGAACAAATGTTATATCTGGTGCAACAGATGTTATATCTGAGGTACCAGATGGGACATCTGTTACGATAGAGTATATCTTCCATCAGATTACCTATCTGTTGCTTTGGTTTTCTAAACCCGACTCCTAAAAGATTAACCATCTACTGTAAATTATACAAAAGATGTTTGATCTGATAATATATTGTTCATCTGTTGCAATATACAGATCATCTATTGCATAACAGATTACTCATCTTGTGCAGCTGTTACAATAGATGATTGATATTTTGCATCAGATTATCCATGTGTTGCTCTATTTTTCTGAACCAGACTCAAACGAAATTTAACCATATACTGCAAACTATGCAATAGATGGGTGATGACTTTTTATATTACTCTAGGTCATGTTGATATTATTACAGACCCAACGGTGGAGTTAATAAATAAGAAATTGGCTGGAGCAACAACCATAAGAAGAGCAGTTAGGAAAGGTCATCCTAATGTTGAGGCTCTTCATGACCAACCTTTTACTAAGGCAGATCCGGGTGCTTCTTCTGGTGGAGTTGTTGGTGTTGGTGGCAGGCATGCTGATGCTACTACCACTCATGATGATGAGCATGTTGATGCTCAAGAAAGAATAAATATGTTTGAAAATACCCCCTTTCGCCCTTACACAGGTCCCTCTCACCCCTCTTACCCTTGTGTTCTCATTACGAATGCGATGAATGCAAGGACAGATAGGATAAACTCTTTAAAAAAGTAGAGGCTATCTCTAAAGCTATCGAGGAATTCAAATCCAAGAGTTGTGTCATACCATCCAAGAAGGTGAGGGAGCCAAACACTCCTACAACATTGGTTAGGAGAAAGAAAAGAGCAATTAGAAACGTACTCTCCACTCAAAAATCCAAAGAAATTGTAATTCCTCCCTCTCCAAAAGCTGTTTAAGTTCAGGGGATAGTCAATAAGGTACACATATACGTAGAACTTAGCACTAAAGATAAGAGGTATCTACAACAGGCCAAGAATACCAAGCCAGGTGCACCAGTGTAACGCCCCAATTTTCTGAATTAGAATGGTACACGGTGCTTATGACCTCGAGGGACCACAAGCTAACCCATGACTGATATTTGTACCTGTATACTATAATTCATAACATAATAATGCAAAAAACATGCACAATAGGCCATAAGG
>NW_025826190.1:0-1960 GCF_002878395.1 Capsicum annuum | reverse complement strand
GCAGATAATTTATAGAATGATCAAACACGTGCGCATGCATCTTCATGTGCAGAAATAACTTATACTCCCTCCGTTTCGGAATAAACGAATCATTGAATTTTTTTTTAAAGTTATCCTTATGATTTGACAATCAATTAATTTTCGAAAAGGTATTAAAGGTCAATTTTTACTTTTTAGAGAGTAAAAATAAAAAGTTGTGTTAAATTTATGTCTTTATTATTTTTTCCTTAATCTGTGTACCAAAATCCAACAATTTATTTATTAAGAAATAGGGGAGTATGTTCTTAGTGACACTTAATTACTAAAATTTCATTTATATTGAAATCTCTTTGATAGTGAACATAATTCAACCACTTAATGTGTGGGTGCTTAAGTGGAAAGATTACTGTTTTTTCTTGTTTCCCACCCATCGGCTTCGAGGCTCGACTAAATTAACTCTTTATGGAACGATGGAATGATCATATTGCAAATCTAAGATAAGGGTGTCAAGTGGGCCAGCCCTTGTAACTAACCCGGTCCGGTTTGATCTCGCCCAGTAAGTCCTGGCTTTAGGGTTCTGGGTCCCGAGCCGGTTACTTTTTTAAAATGGGTTCGGCTAACTCGGCTCGGACCAAGCCTGGTTAAGGCCCGCCGGTTAACCGATCCGGTCCGACCCGAATACCTTTTTTTTTTTAAAAAAAAAGGGATTTTGGGCCAAACTAGCTGTTGGCCCAACGGCTATATAGCCGTTTTTGGGTCCAAACGGATAGTTTGGGCCCATTTATTAAAAAAAAATAATAATAACTTTAAAAATATTTTTTAATCCCAAAAAAAATTCTATAAATACCCTACAACTTCAAATCATTTTTCACACAATTTTTCACTCTCTCAAATCTCATTCTCTCTCAAATCTCAATTCTCAATTCTCAAGTATTCAATATATTTAATTTCTTAAAGTGTTCACTTTAATTTTTAAATTTTTCGTTTACAAAGTACGAGCGGAAGTTTCTAAAGTCACAACCTTCGGATACTTCCAAAATTTGGTATTGTCGTTCTATCTCTTACGTTTAATTTTTATTTATTGTATTAATTGTTTAATATTTAAGTTTATTATATTTGTGTATTTTGAATATTTTTAGTTTAATTTAATTTATATTATGGATAAATTAAGAAACCTCGCTACTAAAGGTGTTAAAATTTTTTATCCGGGAAGCAGTAGTGGTAGTAAAAAGCGAATTACTTACGGTAGAGGTAGTTCAAGTAGTAGATATACCCGTGTGTCTTCGCCTCTGGTACCACTTGGTACACCTTTTGAGAAAAAAATAGATGTAGGTGCTCACGATATGGATTATGTAGAAGCTCAGGAAAATTACGGTATAGAAGAAGAAAATGAAGTAGATGTGGTTAATTTAGACGAAGATAATGAAAATATTGCTGAGACACCCGCAGTAGGAGATACTAACGTTAGATCTGAATCGGTTAATCTCCCTCCCCGTCCTCCCAGTGCCCCAAGACCTCGTAAAAGAACTAGTGTTGCATGATAATTTTTTGAACGTATATCAGATATTGAGGTGCAATGTAATATTTGTCAACAAATATATAAGCATAAAAGTGGAGGCAAGCAAGGGGGTACAGATACGTTAATGAGATGTATAGCTGAAAATTACAAAAGAGAGTTAAATATTGCACAAGGTGGTGGAGATGTTGGTGGGCCAATGCAAACTAGAATGGACCCAGCAACCGGTCACGTAGCGAAGAAGTATAATAAATTGAGAGACCGAAAAGAAATAGCTAAAATGGTAGCGGTGGGTTGTTTGGCTTTTAGTTTTCCTTCTTCTGATGCCTTTATTCGTTATATACAAGCAATTTATAATCCTATGTTTAACGGTATTCCTAGAACTACTTGTCGGTCTGATATTTTTAGACTCCATTCACAATATTATTTTTATTTATCAACATTGTTAAAAAATATTCAATGTAG
>NW_025826189.1:0-1296 GCF_002878395.1 Capsicum annuum | reverse complement strand
GTTTGCGGAGCTATTTTGATCTATTCTGCGGAAACCTTCTCTAAGGCAGATAACTGTGCTCTGCAAGGCATCTCATCTAGCTGCTAATGGGTCTATAACTGATAAATGCCATGAAACAGTAGCACCCAACAGTATAAATGCTACAACTGCATAACTGATACAATGTCCAAAGTACCTGAAACAAAATTATTGCAGTAAAAGATTAGAAGATTTTTTTTTGCTAACAAAAGATTAGAAGTTTCTATTCAACAAATAATATTAAAAGAGATGCATATGCCATAAGTATAAGAAGACTTGATTATGGAAGAAAATGAATTAGCACGGGTTAACAACAAACCAGTAATGAACTCGAAAATAGATTAGGAACACCCGAGATGTACCGGCAACAAAAAGTACGACGACTCGACTTTTCAGAAGCTTAAAACCATACAAGAAACCTCCCAAGTTCCAATCTGATTGAATGAAAAGCTAGTGAATTAATTACTTACCACAAAGAAATAAGAAATTATTTCACAATACGAGTCAGAAAAGGAGACAGATATATGTAGGAAATAAACTACCAAGGATTATCACGGCAGCTGATGTTATAGCCCCAAGCCAGTTTGATTCCTTTGCTGTCAGACCATACAGGATAGAATACACAAGAAGTACTAGAAGTGAACCAACATATAGAAGTCCAAGATGCAGAGCCCTGCAGAGCCCAAGTTCAAAGTGAAGAAGAGTAAATTATAGACTTCAGAAAAAATATTGAAAAGATAGTGCAGAAAATATGATGAGCAGTATAAATAAGAACCCACTGAACACATAATATAACAAGGTAACTTTCTAATCTAAAGCAACATTTAAATTAATTTGCTTAGCTGTGGGATTTTAAGATCTACTGCATTTACTGGAGTGTTTTTTGTTCTCTCAGAGTTAGTATTCCTTTTATTCAAATAGATTTGAGTTACACCCATTGTTTAGCGTTCTTTGGCTCTTAATTTTCAAAGTCTGTTAGTTGAGAACATTTTGGCCTATCTTCCATATCTTATAACAAAAATTATGTTCCATCCTAAAAAAGAGTTGTCAAATTAGTCATCCCTGTCCTTTATATAGATCTCTTCCCATCTTTGTTCAAATCCCTAGCCAACAAAAATGATGTCCCCCTTCAAAAAGTATTACATCTTACTCTGTCTTTCTATTGCCTATAAACAGTCTAGCACATCAATGATGTCTTCTGTTAGAGCTAATCATCGTGTTAACACCAAAAATAAAGAAGTGCTAAACTATTCATGTTGATCTTCTGGACATCCTCAA
>NW_025826188.1:0-2370 GCF_002878395.1 Capsicum annuum | reverse complement strand
AATATTTATAAGAAATATGCAGGATGTATGAACGACTCACATAGCCCAAAAAAAATCATCATAATCATGAGAGGATGAAATATGTACAATAACACATGTGAATCATCATATAATTTGTCAATCACTTTCAGTTCATCAACAATATCAATTCTCAAAATGTAAATATCATTTAAATCTTTTGAAAGAATAACTTTCACAATTCTATTTTCAAATCACTTCACCATTCACCATAGACACAAGGAAACACAGACACACTGGGAGATCCTATAACCAACATAAACCATATGAGCTACATGGAGTCTAACGTACAACCCACGTTGGGGAAAGCCGTCCTATCCTTGCCATCGGAGTAGGACTATCGATATAAAATCCACACAAACTAGTGATCACTATATAAATCAGCCTCAAGCTTACTCCTACGGGGACACGTAGTTCTAGGGAAGTAAGGTCGCTTTATACCTCCCGCTCGGTGCCAAAGATTTCTCCCGAACTTAGCTCAGATCATTTCAAAGACAATCCAAAACAAAATAATTTCAGTAATATATAAATATACATTGGGAGCCATCATGCTTCCCATCTATCAAAATCAACCACGTTGTGGATTTCTTTCACACTCGAGTTCAAAACAACTCCATTAAGAACAAAAGGTCAAATCATTCAAAATATCTCAAATATTCAACATCAACGTGCTTATAACACACTTTCTCAAAAAAAATACAATTTCCAATGGTGATTCACGACCCAAATATCAAAATCATGATAAATATCATTCAAGATTCATGCTTTATATCTCCACACATGTAAATTCATCTTTCAAAATAATAAACATCAAGATTTCAAAATAATCATCATAAGACATGGGTTCATGCTTCAATTTCATAAAAATCAAATAAAAATCATGCCTTTGTAAAGAAAATTTCTTTTGGGAACAAGAACGAAAGAGAGTTCTTGTAGAAAAACCCCACATACCTTGAATGATAAACTTTAGATCGATACTCATTTTGATATGTTAATCGTGCCTTTGAATGATTGTTCTTAGAGTTCTTGAACTAGGAGCTTTGAATCTTGAATAAATTTGCAGAATTAATGGTGAACTTTGGAGGTTCTTGAAGTTGGATGTAGGAGCTTAGGGTTTTTTTTAGGGAATTTGATGAAATATAACATATAATACTTCTAATAGGCTTTAATATAGGGTTTGGACGGATTTTGGGTGAGGGGGAATGACCAAAACGGCCATAAAAATCAAAAAAATTCTTGAATATGTCCTTTAGTGGATTGTTTCGATAGTCTGAAGTAGATCAACCATAGCGTTTTACTCCGATATTCAAATTAGATGAAACTAATTTCATTAGAAAGAGGACTCTCATATATTTTCATTGATATATAGTATCTCACCCAAATCATTATTTACGAGGTGTTATGATCATTTTAAGTTGACCTAAATATTCACTTTTGATAGGCTGTAGTAGATCGACCATAACTTTTTGCTCCGATAGACAAATTGGCTGAAACAAATTTCATTTGAAAGAGGACTTGCAAAGATTTCCATTGATATATAGTAGATCACCCAGATCATTATGTACAAGGAGTTATGATCATTTAAAGTTGGAGCAAAAATACGCCAGGCCTTAGTACTTTTTTCTGCACGTTTTACTGTTCACTACTATTCACGCTACGATCAGAATGTTCATAACTCGTCGCTCGGGTATCCATTTTGGATGATCCAAATATTGTTGGAAAGCTTATTTGATATTCTACGCAATGGTAGGTCATAATATAAGACATTTAGGACGGAAAATTTATAATTCATTCTAGAAGATAGAACCCAACACGTTTACGCACAAAATTTCAATGAAAAATTTCCTGAGGTATTACATCATCCCCCCTTTGGAAACATTCATCCTCGAATGATGCTAGACATGCCAATATTCGATAGGGAAAAGAGCATACAGCTGAAACCATTCGTTAGACACATCACCACATCGTTTCTCACTCCGACTGCAACATAGAATGCATAAATTCAAGAAACTACAGCTGAACACATAATGAATGACAGCTGAACTACGGAAACTTTTATCAAAAGTGAATGATTTACAAAAGAACGGTACCTTCATCTTGATCGGAGTTTGCGGAAAATAGGTGCGGGTACTTGGATTGCATATCCGCCTCAGCTTCCCAAGTTGCACCCTCAACAGATAGGTTTCGCCAAAATACCTTGACCAAGGGAACTTCTTTGTTCCTTAGTCTTCGGACACTTAAATCAAGAATCTCTATAAGAATCTCAACAAAAGAAAGATTTTCGTGAATGTCAGCACTCACAGAGGAATCCACTACCACAGCATCGCTAATATGCTTTCTAAGCATGGAGCC
>NW_025826187.1:0-1027 GCF_002878395.1 Capsicum annuum | reverse complement strand
AACGGTTGACATTGGAACATTCAAGATATCTCTAGCTAATCTTGAAAGCACAGGATATTGTGTTTCATTACTCCTCCACCATTCCAACGTGTTGATCCGTCGTCTGCGATCCTCTGGTGCCGAACGAAGATAATATTTCAGCTCTTCCCAATAAGTTGATGTGTAAGTTCTCTCATCAACACTGTTCCAACAATTTAAATCAAAAAGGGGATCAGGAAAACCACTATAAGCCGGCCTTTTAGAAGATGATGGCTCCTCGGGAGGATGAGAAGCGACAGTTGGAGTGATATTTGTAAGTACGGCTAAATCAAATAAATCAGCATAGTGATTATATAATTTTTCTATGTAATCCTTTGCATCATTCGTAGCAGTCCACAAATCAGGTTGTATTTGTTCAGAACCATGGTTATTATTTATTTCTAAGTTAGTATAAATAAGAGTACTAAAGTGGCACATATTATTATATTTCATGCACGGATTTAGCATAGCACCAACCAAGTAAATAGGGGGAATCGGGAAAAAATATTTTTTAAATTTGGTAAATATGGCACCAACAGCTTCTTTATAACCTTCTTTATTTTTATATTCTTTGAGCAAACCAGAAATATCGGCTATATATGCCAAAATATTACAAACAGTAGGATAATAAGCACCGGAAATTCAATCATAGCTACATAAATTTTTTCTAAAAACTTAACAAGATCATTAATTACAAACCAATTAGAATCATGCAGCATGCAATCAGCAGAATCATCAAATGAACCGCAATGTTGGTTAAAAGCTAGTGTAATAGGAAATCTATATTTATAACAAGTTTTTAAAAATTCATACGTAGAATTCCATCTAGTATCAATTTCCTCAGGCATCAAAATTGGTGTAAGTCAATTTTCTTGACATTTAATTTTAAATTCTCTAATTCTCGATCTACGATTATTTCCTTGAATAAAATCAACGGCAAGACGATTTTTTTCAATATAAAACTCAAAACACTCAAGACCATCTTTTACAATTAAATTATATATATGAC
>NW_025826186.1:0-3459 GCF_002878395.1 Capsicum annuum | reverse complement strand
AGCATGGATAGCTTGACTAGAGATGGAAATAGAGGTTATGGAGACCACATCCTCTCTCCACACAATGACCAGACCACCAGAGCTACCCATGGCTTCTGATTGGATGTGGTTCTGAAAACTAAGTTGTTCATAAAGATTTTGATGATCAGACATTTTGGTTTCTAGGAGGGCAAGAATGCATGGTTTGTGGATGTTGACCATAACTTTGCAATGTTTCCTAAACTCAACATTTTTTGCTCCCCTTGCATTCCAAATAATGCAGTTATTTATGTTTGAGAGTAGTGGATGTGGGGGCTTCATTGTACTCACCTTGCCCTTCCCCTTTTGGTTGGAGGTGGAATTCAAGGCACTGACCTTCCTTTTCTTGCTTAGTGGAGTTAGTAGGGCTGTGGGATGCTCCTCTGGCATTGCTTTTGTTGTCCATAACCTTAAACCTAGACCTGCTAGCCTTAAGGGAATCGGAATGATCACAATTTCCTGAACTGGCTCTGAGAACTTTAGCTCTAGAGTCTCTTCCAAGGTAAGGGTCTCTGTTCTTGGAATTCTGAGTTGTGATAGGAAGTCCTCCATATCCTTGTTGCTTGCCTTCAAGGCCTCCAGGACATTCACCCTCTGTACCCTCTCCAGGGTGAGATATGGGGATGACGTGATTAGAGCTGGAGCGTGGGCTGGGGTTACAGTTGGGGAGAGGTCCCCCGAGGTATGAGTAAAAGTTGGTCCCAGTAGCATTAGAGCTAGGTCCAGTGGAGAGAAGAAAGGGAGACACTAACCGAGCTGGTTGATGGTGCATGTCATTGCCTCTGTGGTCAGCTCCTCCATGGATGGAGTGTTGAAAATATGGAACAGAGTGGCCAACCAGACGTTGGTCCCATATGACAGGAGTCCCTGGTTGAGGCTCGCCATGGTCAGCTGAGCCAGATATTGGGGCTTTTGAATGAGGAAGGTGATAGGTCCTCCATAATCATTTGGACCGATATGTACTACCTACAACCTCACGGAAGAAATTAAGTCTCAAACTTTTCTTTTCTTTTCTATTATATAGAAGAGGTGGTTTCGACCACCTCTCATGCAATTACCGAAAATCCTCACTCCCACTTAATTACATACAATGCTCCAATATATAATAATTCCATTGTTCCATCATAATGGTTTAAATATTTAATATATTCTATTAATTTATATTAACTAACTATAACTACATATTGGAAGCAAATTTTTTTTATTTATTTAATTGACTATCATGTTTACAACTAATTTGTTACCACGAATCACAATAACTAATAACTTGAAATATTTAAAAGACATAGAAATTTTATTGACTAATGCCACATAAATTTAGATAAAAAAAAAGTACTGCAAATCATAATAATTAACAACTTAAAATATTTAAAAGATATATAAACATTTTAGTTGATTCTCAAAATTGTATCGAAGCTACACAAATTGGGACATAAGGAGTAAATATATTGTTTGATAATTACGTAAAAATTATTATAAATCACAATAATTAACAAGTTAAAATACTTTTTAAAAAATAGATAAAAGTTCTATTCAACTCTCAAAATTTTATCGGTGCAACATAAATCATGACAAAATAAAAATTATCTTAATTAATTGTAACTAAATATTTAAAGTAAATCAATTTTATTATTTTAATTGACTTTTATATAGAAAATTAATTAATTTATTTTAGTAAATTTAAATTTTAAAATTATTTTTTTCTTATATAGAAATACTAATATTTAAACTTAACTTTAAATTTTTAAAGTACAAACTAATAAATTTAATTTAATAAAATAAATTGCTAATGAATATTTTCTTATAATTTGTGTTGGGTCAATATGTATCAAGTTAAAAAGAAATAAATAAAAATATATAGTAAAATTTTATTATTGTGATAGATGAATATAATGAATGCACTATCCAATAATGTTTAATAATATCAAACTATTTTGGTGAATTATCGATGATTACTATTGGATATGATAAAATTATATTAATTTTATAGTAATAACATAATCAATCACTCTTAATTAATTATTATGAGTCATCTAGGTATTAAGAAAATAAATAATATTTAATGAAAAATAAAATAGACATAAATGCAAAATTAACTCTTAATGTTTTAAATTAATTTTTCGTCTTTGGAATGATGATTTTACTATATCACTCCTTATTATAAGTCATTTATGTATTAGAAAAATAAGAATAACAAAATGATATGTCAACATAAAATATTTGATTGACTATCAAAATTATATTAGTATCACATAAATTGAGACGGGATAGAAGAAGATATAAAACAACATATATTATTTGAAAATGAAATAAAAAGTACTGTAAATGAAAATAATTAATTTTTTTTTAAAAAAATTGACTGATTTCTGCCCCAGCTGCTTCAATCGTGATTTTAATATATCACCCGTAATTAGTTATTATAAGTCACTTATGTATTAAAAAATTAAAAATATTGAATCCATAATTTACTATAATATATATATATATATATTAAATTATATTATATATATATATATACTATGAATAAAAATTTTCATGATATTTTTTTCAAAAAATAAAAATTACTACATATACAAAGGGCAAAAGAGTAAAAACACACAAGAGATAAATGTAGAGAAATCAAGAAACACCAAATGGATTATTAATATTTGTAACATTCAACACATTTCTAAATGTTTCCAAATTCTTCTTGAATCAACACATACACATAATAAAAATAATAAATAATAAATAATAATAATTACATTTGACTATATCACCCCTAATTAATTATTATGGTCATTTAAGCATTGGGTCACATAAGTTGAAACAGAAAAAAAATTATAAATCACTATGATAAAAAATTTAAATTATTTAAAAAATATAATTGGCTATCGTCGACACAAAACTCTGGACAAGGAGAGTAACATATATTATTCAAAAATTATATAAAAAATATTATAAATTACAATAGTTAACAACTTAAAATATCTAAAAATAATTTAATATGTTATATATTTCAAAAAGTTTTATGAAAAATACTAGAAATCACAATAATTAACAACTTAAAAAATTTAAAAGATATAAAATATGTGGTCGACTCTTTAAATTATATTAGTATCACTGAAATTAGAATAGAAAAAAAGTATTATAAATCACAATAATTAAAAACTTAAATTATTTTTAAAATATAATTGACTATCAATGCCACAAAAATTTGGACAATAAAAGTAATGTATATTAATTTGAAAATTACATAAAAAATATTACAAATTACAATAGTTAACAACTTAAATTATCTAAATACATATTAAAATAACATATGCTGAACTCATGCTAGATTCCGAATGAATCCTAGAAAACATATGCAATCCTTTTATATAAATTTTTTATTTAAATATATCAAGATTGAAAAGACAAATAAATATCTTAATGTTGGGCCCGTGCTGACACAGACCATGC
>NW_025826185.1:0-1000 GCF_002878395.1 Capsicum annuum | reverse complement strand
ATCTTCTTGATCCCCTAGATTTATTGGCTCAGTCTTATTCAAATTAGAATTTGGTTTGTCTTCAAACTGTTCCAACTCTTTGCTTATTTCTTCTAGTGCTTCTTCTTCATCATATTCCCCATCCTGCTTCATTACATCCTGATTAGTTTGGATTTTAAGGTCAGGCCGAAAATTCCGCATGCATGTCATGTCATTAGAATCATCATAAAGAGAACTGTGTAAGAAAAAAGGAAAACAAAATATATTAGACACGAAACAAAAGGGACATTGCATTTCATTAAATAAAAAGATAGAAGGGTTTAAACATAGATGCTAACATAACATAAACAAACTAAAATCTGAATTACAACCCTGAAATAGCTCGGATAAATAGAAAGAAAAACAAAATAAACTACCAAAACTCCTTCCTGACGGGGAGAGGAGTTACTTCCCAATTATTGAGCCGGACAGCTGGACCTATGAATTGCACGTCTGCCATACTGGTATCTTCTCCTGCTTCGACCATATCAACTTCAATAAAAAGGTTCTGGAAGTCATCAACCAATTCAATTTCAAATTCCACATGCTTCGTGACACCGCTCTTAAATAATGATTCACTGAGTAGCGGCATTGGGCGAGGGAGTAACCATGTTTCCTTTTTCCTTCCCTTGGATTTCTTCAGGTCTTCAACTGTAGACTAGAATCCCAGACCAAACGTGCCCACGTTCTCACTCGGCCATATGGGATGAACTTGTCGTGCAGAGACGCTGCCAAACCCTTTCCTGGCTCAAATCCGTATTTCCAAAGTTCACTCACCATCATGATAGAAGCAAAAGACAATTGCGGTCCTGGTATAGCCTGCCATTCAAGGATATGATTCACTGGCACTGTATCAAAAATTTGATAGACAATTGTCTCCTCTACGTTATTTGCTTCAATAAGAGACAAGGGAGAATCTTCGTAGGATGACAAATCTCCTTCACCATGAATAACCACTTTTTGCCTGTCATGCTCAAACTTA
>NW_025826184.1:0-2362 GCF_002878395.1 Capsicum annuum | reverse complement strand
CCAATTGTGGTGCATAATAAGCAAATATATAAGAATAAGTGGATCTGCGATCAAATAAAGAAAGAGAAAACTTGCGGCGTACCAAAATCATGCCTGTAACTATTGCATCAAAAGTGTCAACCTCGAGTCTAGCAGGTACTACATACAACTAACCACGCCTGCCACCTAGCTGGGCACCTGACTAACCTCTTGTCCTGCCTGCCTAAGTACCACCTCGAGCACCCTGTTAACCACCCCAACAACCTCACAAACCACCTCTACCTGAAGGATGAACTACCCTAATGGGAGTAGCTCCCTAGGCTGAAACTACCATTGCCCCATGACTAGGCACTGTCTACAGAAATGACCAAGAATTCACAAGTAAAACAAGAATCATGAGCAGAACTAGAACTCACAGATACGACTGATTTGGTATAGTTGCCACCTAACATGGCCTACGGATGAACCTCTTAAGGATTGATCACTGCCCTTACTAAGTCTACCACTAGTAATGAACTGGCCCCCGTCAATGGTCTAAAGAGTTGCCTAATTTGGTTGACTAGTCCGACTCTAAGGCTAAAAAGATAGACATAGAGAATGTCCATCATAAGAAATACCACCCTTAAATTGAGAACTGCTATGGATCCCACCAAATCTGCCCTGAATCTTGGGACTCTTATCATGGCCCTCACATTATATGTCCTCACCACTCTAACGTGTTCAAAAACCTCAGCAAAAGTCCTTCCCATAAGAAGAAAACTTTGAGAGCCATCCAAATAGGAATTCTTAATCCTCATACAAAGTAGCAAACTCTCTCATACTCTATATCAAAGATAGAAGTTGCATACCTAGCCAACTCATGGTAACAAGCCTCATACTTAGCGACTGTCATAGAACCCTGCTCTAATCTAGAGAAGTGATTTCGAGGGTAGTGCAGCATATACTTCTCTAAGAATATCTTAAAGAACTGAGCCCAAGAGAGAGGAAAAGATCCAACTGTCCTAGAACTCACAAAACCTTCCACCAGTGCCGAGTAGACAAGTCTAACAAAAATATGGTGTAATCACACCACAGGTCTCGACAAGGCCAAACCCATGAAGCCTATCCTCACAAGCAGTCAAAAACTCAAATACATCCTCTCTAGGAATAATAGAAAACGCTGGTAGAACCAACCTCAAGAATCTACCCAGCATCTTCTGCTCCTCAGTAAACATAGTAGGTTGGGACATAGCTGGCTGAGCTGTGGCCAACTAAACAAATGTCGGTATAAGAGGAACCTTAACTCCAAGAGTTGCAGCTTCAGGCTGCACTCCTGCCCCATTAGTTTGTAAACCATCAAAAATACCCAACAACTGAACTAAAGCATCTCTAAGCAAAGAAGAAGGGATAAATTCTGATGGACCTTGGGCTGGTCCCTAGCCCACCACTAGCTGAGGTGGAGGATTCTTTGGCTCAGGTGCAGGAATAGGGTTTGAGGGAGGTCCACGTTGATCCCTAATTGGGGACACATCACGAGCCTGGGTCTCAAGACCCTCCTCACGTATAACTATAGCACAAGTCCTGGGCATCTACAAAAGAGTAAAGTCAAGAGAATATCTAACAAAACAACTCAGACTCTTAGCATGATATGAGTAAAAGAAGTGAGAGAATCCTAAGAATTTCCTATAGCCTCCCAAAGATAGGAAGCGAACGTCAACATTCCGATCTGCAGGACTCTATTAGATACTTGATCTAGTACTAATATATTGGTAAAACCGAGGATCTGATACTAATTTTTCATGACCTGACTTCCGAGTCATGATAGAACCTACCATAACCTACCAGTAGGTAAACCAACACCGTAACTCAGAGCCAATGCAATGGGTTACCTTGGTAGGAACGTCCAACATGGACCCTATATGGGAATATAATATAACAAAGACATCCCAAAAAGAAACAACTAACATTCGAATACCAATCCTATGACCTAATAGTATTAGTACAGGAGCATCTCTATATTCGACAATAAAAATTACAACTCAATGTCTAATAGTCTTAAATAATCTCATACATTTGTCTCGAATACAAAAGATAGAATTAGGATAGAAGGGAAAAGGGGAAGCTCAAACTCCAAGAGCTCACCTTTTCTCCTGATGATCAACAACGCATGACCTCTACTCAATGATGGCAACTAAAACTTGGGTCTATACAAAAAAGGTACTGAAGTGTAGTATGAGTACCAACTCACGAGTACTCAGTAGAAATCATCGGCCGACTGAGGTAAATACTAATATAAGGATGATATAGAGTAAGACTAACTTAAAGTCAAGGTATAGAATTAAACCTGAATCTTTTTCGATATCACTATATAAAATAACTAATCAACTAGAACAATAGTACAACA
>NW_025826183.1:0-1131 GCF_002878395.1 Capsicum annuum | reverse complement strand
ATACTGGGGTATTTTTTTTCAAAACGAAAATAAAAGAGTCAAAAAAAATCAAAATCCATCACATTCAAAATCGGGGCATTTTTTTCTTTCTTTAGTTAAAATAAATAAATAAATAAATAAAATAAAAAATAAAAATGATGATAATAATAATTATATTATGTCTTCTTAGGGTACGATATCCCCTAGTTGACATCATAGGAAACACAATTTTCTAATTTTCTTCTTCGTCTTCATAGGGTATGACATACCCTAGTTGACATCTTCGGAATAATTTCCTAATTTTCTACTTTGGTTTCATAGGGTACGACATCCCCTTGTTGACATCTTAGGAAATAATTTTCTAATTTTCTTCTTCGTTGTCATAGGGTACGACATCACCTAGTTGACATCTTAGGAAACACAATTTTTTAATTTTTTTCTTCATATTCATAGGGTACGACATTCACTAGTTGACATCTTAGGAAACACAATTTCCTAATTTTCTTCTTCATCTTCATAGGTTACATCATCCCCTAGTACACATCTTAGAAAACACAATTTCCTAATTTTTTTCTTCGTCTTCATAGGGTATGACATCCCCTAGTTGATATCTAAGAAAAAAATTTCCTAATTTTCTTCTTCGTCTTCATAGGGTACGACATCCGCTAGTTGACATCTTAGGAAACACAATTTTCTAATTTTTTTCTTTGTTTTCATAGGGTACGACATCCTCTAGTTGACATCTTAGGAAACACAATTTCTGAATTTTGTTCTTCATCTTCCTAGGGTAAGACATCCCTAGTGACATCCTAGGAAACACAATTTTTTAATTTTCTTCTTCGTCTTCATAGGTACGAAATCCCCTAGTTGACATCTTAGGAAATAAAATTTCCTATTTTCTTCTTTGTCTTCACAGGGTACGACATTCCCTAGTTGACATCTTAGGAATTAAAATTTTCTATTTTCTCCTTTATGTCTTCATAGGGTACTACATTCCCTACATGACATTTTAGGTACGACATTCCCAGTCTCATTTCAAGAAAAAAATATATCCTAATTCTTTTTCATGCATTCACAAGGTATAACATACCTTGGTTGTATTATTTAGAATAGAAACTTTGTTTTATTTTTTTACCTAGCCTAGATTTCTAG
>NW_025826182.1:0-2298 GCF_002878395.1 Capsicum annuum | reverse complement strand
TAAGGGTTGAAAATATTGTTCATAATGTTTTGAAACTCTGACGGAGCGTTTTTGAGACCAAAAGGCAAAACATTCCATTCATAATGCCCAAAAGGGACATTGAATGTTGTTTTGTATTTATCCTTTTCAGCTATTTGAATCTGCCAGAATCCTGACTTCATATCAAACTTACTGTAAAGGTTGGCTTTGAAAGTTCTCTTCAAAAGATCTCTTTTGTTCGGGATTGGATGCCTGATCCATTTTAGGACCGCATTCAAAGGCTTGTAATTTATTACAAGTCTAGGGGTTCCACGCTCCTTTTCTGTACTGTTATTAACATAAAAGGCAGAACAACTCCAGGGGGAGTTAGAGCTTCTAATAATACCATTCTTTAGAAGATGGTCAATTTCCTTTTTGCAGACTTCCATCATTTCTTGGTTCATTTGGATGGGTCTGGCTTTAGTAGGAATGGTTTGTTCGTCAAACCCTGGAATGTAAGGAAGTTCAACCAAGTGTTTTTCCGTTCCCAGAAAGCATTAGGGAATTCGGAACAGATTTCTTTTTCAAAAGTTTTGTGGAGATTGGATATTTTAGTAATCATCTCCGGGGTTTTTAAGGATCGTTCAATTTTCTTGATCTGAATATCTTGTTTAAGAAAATGGATATGAGAGGAAAGTCGGTTAACTTTAAAAACTGTTTGCTCTTTAATAAGGTTACCTTCTTTTTGCGAGAGGGGCCTTAACAAAGGGAAAAACAAGGTTTGGTTTAAAAGAGTGGTACGAATTCCATCGTAGTCACTCCAGTAAGGTCGAATCTGGTTGATGAAAGGTATCCCTAAAATGATATCTTCTGTGATATCCTCGGTGATGACGAAGTCATTAACAAGGCAGATGTCGTTGTTACAGACATGAGCTTTAGAGAGTTGATAATGGATTTCCATTTTTTCTCCCGTTGCTGAGTAGAGAAGTGAGGTACTCTTTTGAAGGTACTTTGTAGGTACAAGACCTTTCACGATACAGTTACTATCTGCCCCTGTATCGAAGAGTGCGACTCTGTTAAGAACAAAGTCTTTGTTTATGACAAATTTTTAGGCTATGTGTTCGCTATAAGCCTTTATGGCTATAATAGCTTTGCCGGACGTAGAGGGAGAATCTAAGCCAGGGAAGGAACTAGGTTCTGGTTCTCGAAGATGGTCATTAGGGATGACCGAAAAGGTTTTAGGTGACTCTGGCGGAGAAACCTTTTCTGGGGGAGATATATTCCTTAGGACTTGATCCTTAAGAACGTTAAGTTCTACTTGGTCAAGACGGATTTTGAGATTCTTGATCTCACTCTTTAATGTAGAGATTTCTCCCTTAAGATCTGCAATAGAAGGTTCTGCAGGTTTGTCGAATCTAGACATAACCTGTTTCATGCTAAAAGGCTGAATAACGGGTTTGGAGGGTTTCTCCTCGTGAGAAAGCATTAATCGCTTGAGTTCTAGAAGATACTTATTTCTAGCCTCATCATCCTGGATATGCTCTATAATGTCGAATAGGATTTCTTTAGAATTTCCTGAAATGACATTAACTGTCTTTTTGGTGCAACTGCAGAATGTACCGTTACAGGTGCATTCCTGGCCAGATTGGGATTGATCTATTTCGTAAGCGGCGTTGATGAATTCTTCGTCGCTGTAGTCGTCACTAGACGATGAATAGGAGTCTGAAGACTCATCCATTAAGACTAGTTTAAATCCCATAAGCCTTCGATGTATTGTCTTAATTTATTATAGGTTGTATCATAGATGCTAATCGTATTTTGCTTTCTTATATGAAGATTTTTTCTTTTCCCAGTCAGTCTCTAGACAGTGTTTTTCAAAACATGAATTCTAACGTTCATACAAAAAATACTATCAACCTATCTTCTAAAGCAACTCCGATTGCTACTATTGAAAATAATCTTCAAAACTGGAGTATTCCAGAGGAGTCTTTTAGTACAATTTACCAAATTGGAAAATTTAGTTTTTTCAAAAAACATAATATTAAGACCTCTTAGTCTACTATTGCCATCAATAATTCTTTAGAAATTATCCAACTTTTAAATAACCTAGACATGGACCGCTTTAAAGGTCAGTTTCATTATCTGCATATTGGACTTGTTCAGGTGGCTATTAAGCCACTTTTTCGACAAGGTTTAGACATCCCTATCTGTGCTATACTAAGAGATGCTCGTCTATTAAATTTTGACGACTCACTCTTAGGCGTCATTCAAAGTAACCTAGCCGACGGCCCGATATACTTCAATTGTTACCCTAATTTCTCAGTAGATATTAATGATCCT
>NW_025826181.1:0-1106 GCF_002878395.1 Capsicum annuum | reverse complement strand
CTTCAAAATGACTATCAAATATTTGTTGACTCCGTTAGCGCCAAAGATAGTCAACTTATATGGCTTCCCATGGGCTTTTATGTTAAATGTTTCTTTCTCCTATTATGATATCATTCATTTTTTTTACTCAATAATGGTTTTGATTTATTGGCATTATTTTATAGGCTTGGGCGTTTGAAGCCATTCCTTATTTGAGACAGCAAGTGAACTACCAGGAAGGAGTTTTCTGTCCAAGAATCTTGAGATGGTTGTCGGCCAAAACTTATAAGAATGTAAAATTTCTTGATCTCTTCAACCCCCCAAAGGATGCAGTAAGTATAATTATAATTAATTTTTTTAATTAATGATTTTTTTAATGATCTAATCATCATTCTAATATATGCAATAATTTATGTTAGATTGTGCATCCGTCACTAGTTCCAACCAATCGATAGTTGAAGATGCCATTTTTTCTTACTTTACGGTCTGTGCAAACTTTATCGGACCTTAAGATCATCAACAAAATAAAAATAGAATTGTTTGGAGCAACAGCCATTACAGGAAAAATAATTTTGGAGGGTGGGCTTGTTGTTGTTGATGGTCTTAGTGGTGATGGAGCTGTTGGTGGTGGTAGTGGGGCTACTTTTGGTGCTAATGATGCTCCTCTTACAGTATTTAAAACAAACCATTATGAGTATGATCATACTGTTTATACAGATTTTGCCTCTCCCATCGAATATTCTGCATGCAAATGTCAAGACTGCAGGGAGAAACATGATGTAGTGATTAATGCTATTAATTCATTAACTGCTTCTGTAAAAGAATTAATATCTAAGAGGGGACTCATTCCATCAAAGAGGATTTTATTTCCATCCGCTCTATTAGAGATTAGGGCTAAGAGGAGAAGGAGAGTGATTTCTAGGACATTATCAAGCATCCAAAAAAGCAAAATTGCAACTCCTCTGTCTATGTGTTGCACTGAGCAACGTACAATATCCAAAGGAGAGCAGCACGAGCTGAAGAAGGTGAATATATATGTCTTCCAACTGACAAAACAAATATACACATATCTGTTTCAATAGAAAACACATCTGCTAAAAATTATTAAACAGATATATACATCTGTT
>NW_025826180.1:0-2086 GCF_002878395.1 Capsicum annuum | reverse complement strand
ATGTTTAAGATTTTGAAAGATGAATTTACATGTGTGGAGATATAAAGCGTGAATCTTGAACGATATTTATCATGATTTTTGATATTTGGGTCGTGAATCCCCATTGGAAATTGTATTTTTTTGAGAAAGTGTGTGTTGTAAGCATGTTGATGTTGAATATTTGATATATTTTTAATGATTTGACCTTTGGTCTTAATGGAGTTTTTTTGAACTCGAGTGTGAAAGAAATCCACAATGTGGTTGATTTTGATAGATGGAAGCGTGATGGCTCCTGATGTATATTTATATATTGCTGAAATTGTTTTATTGTGGATTGTCTTTGAAATGATCTGAGCTAAGTCCAGGAGAAATCTTTAGCACCAAGTGGGAGGTATAAAGCGACCTTACTTCCCTAGAACTACGTGCCTCCGTAGGAATGAGCCTGAGGCTGATTTATATAGTGATTACTAGTTTGTGTGGATTTGATATCGATAGTCCTACTCTGATGGAAAGGATAGGACGGCTCTCCGCAACGTGGGTTGTACGTTGGACTCCATGTAGCTCACATGGTTTATGTTGGTTATAGGATCTCCCAGTGTGTGTGTGTTTCCTTGTGTCTATGGTGAACGGTGAAGTGATTTGAAAGTGGAATTGTGAAAGTTATTCTTTCGAAAAATTTAAATGATATTTACATTATGTGAATTGATATTCTTGATGAATTGAAAATCATTGACAAATTATATGATGACTCACATGTGTTATTATACTTATTTCATCCTCTCATGATTATGATGATTTTCTTCGGGCTATGTGAGTCTTTCATATATCCTGCATATTTCTTATAAATATTTATGATGTTGATGTTTATAAAATTGCATACACCCCCATATACTCGGTTCCTTTCCATGGTACTGACCCACATCTTTAGATGTGGGCTATTTTTTCTCGGAATGTAGGTTCAGGTGATCAGTTCCAGGTTCGGCAGTGATTCTTCGAGCATGCTATTCTACATCCTCTGTTGTGGTGAGTCCTCATGTTCCGAGGATGTGATGTCTGATGTTGATTTCACGGAATCGCTTACATTTGATAACTGAGTATGAGTCAGTTGGGGCATGTCTCAATGGCTCGCTGGTTTTATTGATTTTCTTAGAGGCTTGTCAGACTAGTATAGATGTTGGGAGTTGACTAATAAGTCGTATTTTGTTATTTTTTCTGAAATTCTTTTATTCTTGGATGATGATTACTCTGTTGATATTTGAGGGTTATTTATGGAAACCCCGTTGATTTGTGTTGAACTGAATGAAAATGGCTCAAAGGGTTTGCTTGGGGCTACTTGTAGCCTTAAGCACCATGTGATGCTCCGGGACTCATTTTCCAAGGAGTTACATCTACCTTGATGTGACGGTCAAAGTGATGGTCCGTTAGAAAAATAACGGACCAATAAGTCGTCCGTCACTCGAGGGCCAGAAACGAGACATTCTGTCTCGACCTGACAGATCCCTTGATGTTCCATCAACTTTTTGACGGTCCACTAAATTGGACATCACACGATGGCCTGTAAAAGAAGTCACTTCCTTGGCTTGATGGGGCACTTGACGGTCCACCAGGAACCTGATGGTCTGCCAGGTCGACCGTCAAACCTGGGTGATCCAACACCTTTCAGTAAAATGGCCATAACTCCCTCGTTCGACGTCGGATCTTGAAGAAATTGGTATCGATGGGAAGCTTATTCAATGATCTACGTAGTTTAAAGATCAATTACTTTGGAAGTCATACATATCCACTCAAAAGATGGATTTAGGCTTAGGAAATGATCGGGATATTATAAGTTTACCCTTAGATTGTGATATTATGAAGGCCTTCAGGTCAGGAATTTTAGTGGGTGATAACGGTCAAGTATACCATGGAATTTGATAGAGGGCTGTCGTTTTTAATAGCTCAACTTTTGTTGAGGTTGAATCCAGAAGAAGTGAAAAGTAGAATTCTAGTCTTATGGGTCTTAACAGTTACTATGAAAACACCGAAATGGAAATAAAGTAAAAAGCATAATTTATAATTTGGGGGGTGGGGGGTTAGGAGAGTGTGTGTCAATAATAACTCAATTCCA
>NW_025826179.1:0-2574 GCF_002878395.1 Capsicum annuum | reverse complement strand
CAAGATATGGTCTGAACACTCGATTCATGAGGTCCATGAAAGCTGCTGGGGCATTAGTTAACCCAAAAGACATAACAAAAAACTCAAAATGGCCATAACAAGTTCGGAAAGTGGTTTTCAGGATGTCACACTCCCTAACTTTGAGTTGATGATAGCCAGAACGAAGGTCTATCTTTGAGAAATAACTTGCACCTTGCAATTGGTCAAACAAATCATCTATTCTCGGAAGGGGGTACTTATTTTTTATGGTGACTTTATTTAGTTGGCGGTAATCAATGCACATACGGAAAGAGCCCTCTTTCTTTCTCACAAACAACACAGAAGCACCCCAAGGAGAAACACTGGGCCTTATGAAACCCTTATCTAGTAGATCTTTGAGTTGCTCTTTCAACTCCTTAAGATCTGCAGGGGCCATATGATAAGGAAGAATAGAAAAGGGCTGAGTATCGGGAAGAAGATCAATCCCAAACTCTACCACTCTATTAGAAGGTATCCCTGGGAGATCATCCAAAAAGACATTAGAAAACTTATTGACGACGTTAACAGACTGGAGAGTTAGAGTCTAAGACTTAGTATCTTTGACTCTAACCAAATGGTAAATACACCCCTTGGAAATAAGTTTTTTATCTTTGAGGTAAGAGATAAAATGACTCTTGGGTAACACAGAATTCCCAGACCACTCAAACACGGATGCACCCAGAAATTGAAACTTGACCACTCGGGTTCGATAATCAATAGAGGTATAAGAAGAATACAGCTAGTCCATACCCAGAATCATATCAAAATCTACCATGTCTAACTCAATCAGATCAGCCAACAAGACTCTGTGAAGAACGGTAACAGGACACTTTTTATACACTTTCTGGGCAACAATCGAATCACCCACTGGGGTAGAAACTAGGATAGGCTCAGGAATAATCTAAGGACTCATTTCAAAATTCACAGCAATAAAAGGTGTAACATATGAGAAACTGGATCCAGGATCCAACAAAGCATACACATCAAACTAAAATATACGAAGCATACCAGTATCAATAACGAGAGAGTCCTCCTATTCCTGGAGGGATGGTAAAGCATAGAATCTATTCTGGTGCTGCCCGCTAGCATTGCTAGAATAGGCGCCCTGAGCTGGGGCGGGGCGAGTCGCTGGAACTGGAGCACTAACAGTCTGAGTCTGGGTCTGAGGGCGATAGTCACAACGCCCTTGTCCATCCTGTGGACAATCTCTAACTCTGTGACCCATGTTACCACACCAGAAACAACCCCTCTTCTCACCCCAATACTCACCCGAATAAGCCCTACCACACTTAGGACACAGTGGACGATTTGGCTTTCTGCCAGCACTGTACTGGGACCTGGATGTATATGACCTGTTACCTTGCTCCTGCCTATCTCTAGGCATGGGAGCACTAGCAGATGACAGAGCTGGCATAGACGAACAATCCTGATACTGAGGGCGACTCCCTCCCTGCAATATAGTCTGACCCTGTCCGTGCTGCTCGGACCTAGCTCTCTTATTCTCTCTCATTTATCTCTCTCCTTAATCTTGTTTGCCTCAATCTGTTGGGCATGAGTCATCAGCCTAGAAAGATTCATCTCACTATTTAGCATAGCAGACCTACGCTCCTTAACCACATAACTAGACACTCCAGTCACATACTTACTCATACTAGCCCAATTATCATCCACTAAGTCAGGAGCATACTTGGCCAACTGATTAAACTTTAAACAGTACACCCTAATAGTCATAGAGCCCTGTTGCAGGTTCATAAACTCTTCCACCTTTGCCTCTCTCATCTCCAAAGAAAAAAACTTATCCAAGAATGCATCCTGGAACTCTTGCCAAGTTGTAGGGACAGCTCCCTTACCTCTACCTTTCCTCCAAGCAACAACCCAGTCATAAGAAAGGTCTTTCAACCTATACGCAGCCAACTCTACACTATGTTTCTCAGATACATGCATCACCTGAGTAATCATCCACACCTCCTCTAAAAACAACCATGGATCCTCATCAGACTTGGACCCATAGAATTCTGGCGGATTCATCCGCATGAAGTCATGGATCCTGGCAACAGCTAAATCACCTCCCTATTATTGTGGAGCCAGGGCCGGGTTGGCCTAAATATTTGCAGTAATAGCTTGGGCTAGTGCCTGAAAGGCTGCCCGAAATTCAGCATGAGACATGTTTTCAATAAATGGGTCAGCGGGTTGAGGTTGCTGACTATCATTATTTCTTCACGGTCGACGTGGAGGCATATTTCTAAAAGAGAAAAGCACGAATCAATAGCAGAGAGAGACACTTTAAGCACGATAGACTTCTAAAAGAAAGAATCATACTTTTCCGTAAAACATCTTTAGCCTCTTGCTCATAGATGTGGTGCGCAACACACCAATGATCAAGACTCTACTTAACACGGCTTGTCAGACTCCCTAGGACACCTTAAAACCTTAGGCTCTGATACCAAGTTTGTAACGCCCTAGAAAATGGGTCCCAGAGCATCACACGGTGCTTGAGGCTACGAGTAGCCCCAAGCTAACCCTTTGAGCCATTTTCATTCAGTTCAACACAAATCA
>NW_025826178.1:0-2371 GCF_002878395.1 Capsicum annuum | reverse complement strand
TGAAATGTGAGTTTTTCATTTTTAATTTAGTTTTGTGTGGTAACTTTATAAGTTAATTTGTGATATGAAAGTATTTAAGTGTAGGTACTTGAAATGTTAACTTTTCATTTTGAATTTATGTTAGTTTAATAACTTATAAAGTTAAATAGTGAGTTGAAAGTGATTAAGTGTAGGTACTTGAAATATGAACTTTTCATTTTGAATTTATTTTAGTTTGGTATCTTGTAAAGTGAACTAGTGACTTGAAAGTGTTTAAGCATAGGTACTTTAAATTTGAACTTTTTATTTTGAATTTAGTTTAGTGTAGTAACTTTTAATGTAAATTAGTAACCTGAAAGTGTTTAAGTGTAGATAATTGAAATGTGAACTTTTGTTTTGAATTTAGTTTAGTTTGGTAACTTGTAAAGTGAATTAGTTACTTGAAAGTGATTAAGTGTAGTTCTTGAAATGTGAACTTTTTATTTTGAATTTAGTTTCGTTTGGTAACTTGTAAATTGAATTCGTGACCTGAAAGTTTTTAAGTGTAGGTACTTGAAATTTGAATTTTTTATTTTGAATTTAGTTTTGTTTGAAACTTGTAAACTGAATTAGTGACTTGAAACTGATGAATTGAAGGTTATTGAAATTTGAACTTTTTATTTTGAATTTAGTTTAGTGTAGTAACTTTTAATGTAAATTAGTACCCCGAAATTGTTTAAGTGTAGATACTTGAAATGTGAATTTTTGTTTTGAATTTAGTTTAGTTTGGTAACTTGAATTATGAATTAATGACTTGAAAGTGATTAGGTGTAGGTACAACAAATGTGAACTTTTCATTTTGAATTTAGTTTAGTTTGATAAATTGTAAAGCAAATTAGTGAAATGAAAATGTTTAAGTGTAGGTACTTGAAATGTGAACTTTTTATTATGAATTTAGTTTAGTTTGGTAACTTGTAATGTGAATTAGTGACTTGAAAGGGTGTAAGTTTAGGTCTTTTCAATTTGAACTTCTTATTTTGAAATTGGTATAGTTTTGTGACTTCTAATGTGAATTAGTGACTTGAAAGTGATAAAGTGTAGGTACCTGAATTATGAACTTTTCATTTTGAATTTAGTTTAGATTGGAAATTTGTTAAGTGAATTAGTGACTAGAAAGTGATTAAGTGTTGGTACTTGAAAGGTGAACTTTTCATTTTGAATTTATTTTAATTTGGTAACTTGTAAAGTGAATTAGTGACTTGAAAGTGTTTTAAGTGTAGGTACTTGAAATGTGAACTTTTTATTTTGAATTTAGTTTAGTTTGGTAAATTTTAAAGTGAATTAATGACTAGAAAGTGATTACATGCAGTACTTGAAATGTGAATCTTTCATTTTAAATTTAGTTTAGTTTCGTAACTTGTAACGTGAATTAGTGACTTGAAAGTGATTAATTGTAGGTAGTTAAAATGTGATCTTTTCATTTGGAATTTAGTTTAGTTTGGTAACTTGTTAAATGAATAAGTGGCTTGAAGGTGTTTAAGTGTAGTTACTTGAAATGCGAACTTTTTATTTTTGAATTTAGTTTACTTTGATAACTGGGAAAGCGAATTAGTGACTTGAAAGTGATTAAGTGGAGGTACTTGTAATATGAACTTTTTATTTTGAATTTAGTTTAGTTTGATAAATTGTAACGTGAATTAATGACTTGAAAGTGATTACATGCGGTACTTGAAATGTGAATCTTTCATTTTGAATTTAGTTTAGTTTCGTAACTTGTAACGTGAATTAGTGACTTGAAAGTGATTAATTGTAGGTAGTTAAAATGTGAGCTTTTCATTTGGAATTTAGTTTAGCTTGATAAATTGGTAAATGAATAAGTGACTTGAAAGTGTTTAAGTGTAGTTACTTGAAATACGAACTTTTCATTTTGAATTTAGTTTACTTTTGTAACTGGTAAAGCGAATTAATGACTTGAAAGTGATTAAGTGGAGGTACTTGAAATTTGAACTTTTTATTTTGAATTTAGTTTAGATTGGTAATTTGTTAAGTGAATTAGTGACATGAAAGTAACTAAGAGTACGTACATGAAATGTGAACTTTTCATTTTGAATTTAGTTTTGTTTGGTAACTCATAGAGTGAATTAGTGACTTGAAAGTGATTAAGTGTAGATACTTGAAATGCAAACTTTTCATTTTGAATTTAGTTTAGTATGGTAACTTTTTGGATGAATTAGTGACATAAAAGTGATTAAGTGTAGGTACTTGAAATGTGAACTTTTCCTATTGAGTTAAGTTTAGTTTGGTAACTTGTGAAGTGAACTAGTTACTTGAAAGTGATTAAGTGTAGATGATTGAAATGTAAACTTTTCATATTGAATTTAGTTTAGTTTGGTAACTTGTTAAGTGAATTAGT
>NW_025826177.1:0-2591 GCF_002878395.1 Capsicum annuum | reverse complement strand
TAATCATGAACATCACATGAATGTAGACACCTAATTTCGTCCCTCCCCGATATCGTTTTTACTCATTTTTTACTTTAGCCTACCATGTACCCTTACCCATTTAATTATTCCCCACAAAAATACAAAAAAAAAAAATAAACAAAAACAATACCTCTAACTAACTTATCTTATCCTAACAACCTACCCAATAAAAAGCTTCCACCTCCCTACCCACTCACATTTTTTTTATCCTCACATAATACACCTAACAAAACAAAAAGGACCCATTTTTTGTCACAATCTTCTTCTTGATTTTTTTGGATATATATAGAGGACTGAACATATAATTTAAAAGTAGGGGGGGGGGGGTCTTGGATACACCGAAACCAATAGAGAAATTTTTTCTTCCTTTCTTCTTCACAAAAACACCCTCACAGTCGATATAAAAACGCACTTCCATCGTCACTGCCATACACAAACAACCATATATACATCACAGACCTCTCACAGAATTCCCATTCACAGAATCGTATACACACACATACATATACGGGATTCACTCGCAAGCATGGGATTGGGGAATTATTTTTCTTTTCATTAATTCACTGTTAAACACATACACATAAGGGATCCTTGTCATTTTTTGATCAATTTACACCCACCACTCTCAGAAAATCTTCCATTTTCATATACACACACTGTCACGTACGCACAGATCAGAGAGGAAAGAGATTGAGGAAGAGGGATAGTGATGAGAGAGAGATTCAAGAGAAGAGAAATTGAGAGAGATCAGAGAACAATAAGGAATTTGGTCTGAATCATTGAGAAAAATAGCGAGAAACATTGACCGAAACAGTTTTCCGGCAATGTACCACCGGAAACATTCGTTGTTCCAGGTTTTCTAACTCTTTTCCTCTATTTTATTACTGCCGGAGCTCCGACTAAGTGCTAAAGATAACCCAGCATGGATTCCAGTGGGGTTCGATCAAATTCGGTTAGAAATTATTAATTTTTGGTTCGTATCAACGTCTTTTAAGTTGGTTTTGATTCCTGTTTGGGTTTGCGGGTCTCGATACTGAGCTGGTGTCGATCATTTTGAGGTTCTTCATCGGGTCAAAATCTGTCCAGTTTGTATTTCTCTATATCGAGTCGAGTTTGGTCGTGGTTGAGGTTCGGTTGGAGGTTTTTAGATGCAGACTCTTTTAATTCGAATAACATTGAGTTTAAAAGCTTCAAATTAAGGTCCAATTCTACTCTTTTCCTTTTTTTATTTCATTATTGATGATATCCGTTCATTGGATTGAATAACGTGTTGGTTGATCTTTATTGGTGATGAATTGATACTTAGTTTGATTTGTTGCTGATTCCCTTAATTATATATGGTGTGATGATATGATATCATTTAAGATTTAAAATTGGTAATTTGAGTATAGAATTGGGGGTGGGAATTAAAAGATCGAGTAAGGTGAACGTTGATTAATTTTGATTCATTGTTGGATATTGTTGAAACTGATAGTATCATGGTTTAGATTGTTAAATTGGTAGGCAAATACTAAGTTTGGGTAGGCAAATTGTAGAAAAATGGAAGATGGTGATTTGCTGAATGTGTGAATATTCATTGAATGGTTCTTTCTATTTTAACGCACAAAAATTGAGAAAATGTATTCATTTTACCGGGGAATGCCTCGAGATTTTATGTATTTATTCACCGGTGAATGCCCCGATGTGTCATGTTGGCGGAAAATGATCGTGATGAAGGCCCGCGGCGTTGGGTAAAGCATTGGAGCTTAGTCTAGGATTAGTTTAGAATAGGATTTATATTTTCGTATTTTTCTATTTTTGGTCTGTATAATTGGACTGGACTTTACATTTTGAATTTTTTTGTTTTTGCTTATTGTTTGATTATTTTGCCTACTTTTGTGTGGTTTATACATTTCTTAGTGTCAAAAAAATAGTTAATACACTCTACCAAGCGACCATGGTTGAACCACGGGATCGAGGGGTGCCTAACACCTTCCCCTCGGTCAACAGAATTCCTTAGTCGGAATCTCTGATCGCAAACCATTTTAAAGAGTCAATTAGTTTTGAAAAGGATTTTCCAATGGTGACTTGGCACACCCGATTTATGCCAAGTTGCGACTCTGAATTTTGATTGTTAAAAAAAGGATTTAAAAATAATCCTTTTTCGAAACAAATTTTCATCTTTTGTCACTTTAATAATTAAAACCCTTTCGAACATTAAATTATAACCATTTTTTTATTTTTGGAGTCGAAAGATAGGTGTGACAGCTCTGGAAACTCTGCCGGGGAATCTTGATAAGTTTTTAGAATTCGAGCTATATTTTGGAGTCGTATCGGCTTTGTTTGGCATTACGAGTGTATAAGTATTGCTTGTGATTATTGTTGGTGTTATTTTTACTTTTGTGCGTTTTCGTGCTCTTTATTTATAGTATTTATCCTATGTGTTACCGCTTTATATCTGTCATCATGAGTCCACCCCCGGCCTTCTTTCTGCAATAAGTCTGTAGTACACGTGTTGTACACAACCTCTAGTTGAGTCACCCTTATTTTAGGGGGGGAGCCATCGGTGTTATGGAGTAGGTGGAAAGCAA
>NW_025826176.1:0-3216 GCF_002878395.1 Capsicum annuum | reverse complement strand
TAGAAAGAGGACTCTCATATATTTCCGTTGATATATAGTATCTCACCCAGATCATTGTGTACGAGGAGTTATGATTGTTTGAAGTTGACCCAAAAATTCAATTTTGATAGGCTGAAGTAGATCGACCATAACTTTTTGCTCCAATAGACAAATTGGATGAAACTAATTTCATTGGAAAGAGGACTCGCAGAAATTTCCGTTGATATATAGTAGATTACCCAGATCATTATGTACAAGGAGTTATGATCATTTAAAGTTGGAGCAAAAATACGCCAGGCCTCAGTACATTTCCTGAACGTTTAACTATTCACTACTATTCACGGTTTGATCGGAATGTTCATAACTCGTCGCTCGGGTGTCCGTTTTGGATGATCCACATATCGTTGGAAAGATTATTCGATACTCTACGCATTGGTGGGTCATAATCTAAGACATTTAACACGGAAAATTTATAATTCATTCTAGAAGATAGAACCCAACACGTTTACGCACAAAATTTCAACGAAAAATTTCCTGGGGTTACATCATCCCACCTTGGAAACATTTGTCCTCGAATGACGCTAGACATGCCAAGATTAGATAGGGAATATAGCATATAGCTGAAACCATTCGTTAGACTCATCACCACGTCGTTTCTCATTCCGAATGCAACATAGAATGCATAAATTCAAGAAACTACAGCTGAACACATAATAAATGACAGCTGAACTACTGCAAATTTTATCAAAAGTGCATGATTTAGGAAAGAATGGTACCTTCGGCTTGATCGGAGTTCGCAGAAAATAGGTGAGGGTACTTGGATCGCATATCCGCCTCAGCTTCCCAAGTTGCACCCTCAACAGATTGGTTTCGCCACAGCACCTTGACCAAGGGAACTTCTTTGTTCCTTAGTCTTCGGACACTAAAATCAAGAATCTCAACAGGAATCTCATCAAAAGAAAGATTTTATTGAATGTCAGCACTCACAGAGGAATCCACCACCACAGCATCGCTAATATGATTTCTAAGCATGGAGACATAGAATATTGGATGAACAGAGGACATCTCGGAAGGCAACTCGACTTCATAAGCTACCTTACCAATACGGCTAAGAATTTTGTAAGGACCAACATAACATGGACTAAGCTTCCCCTTCCTTCCAAATCTCTTTACCTCCCTCATAGGTGAAATTTTTAGATACACTAGATCACCAACTTCAAACTCAAGGTGTCTCCTTCTAACATCTGCATATGACTTCTGATGACTCTACGCAGTTTTCAACCTTTCCCTAATCAACTTAACTTTCTCCATAGCCTCAAATACCCAATAAGGACCACTCACAGCCGCTTTACCCACCTTGAACCAACCTATGGGTGATCTACACTTCCTCTCATATTAGGCTTCAAACGGAGCTATGCCAATACTAGAGTGGAAACTATTATTGTAAGCAAACTCTATCAACGGTAAGTGATCATCCGAACTTCCCTTAAAGTCAAGTGCACAAGCTCTCAACATATCCTCTAAGGTCTGGATGGTCCGCTCAGCCTGACCATCGGTCTGCGGATTAAAAGTAGAACTCAAAAGCACTTAGGTACCTAGACCCTTCTGAAGAGCTTTCCAAAATTGCGAAGTGAACTGAGTACCCCTATCCGAAATGATAGACAAGGAAACTCCATACAGTCTGACTAGCTCTCGGATATACAATCTAGCGTAATCCTCAGCAGTATATGAAGTATGAACAGGCAAGAAATGAGCATACTTAGTCAACCTATCAACCACAACCCAAATGGAATCATGATGGAATCGGGAAGGAGGTAAACCAATCACAAAGTCTATATTTATCTCTTCCCACTTCCAGGTAGGAATACTAAACTCTTGCATCACACCACCAGGTATTTGGTGATCAATCTTAACCTATTGGCATGTTGCATACTTAGCTACAAACATTGCTATATCTTTCTTCATGCCACTCTACCAATAGATTTCTCGCAAGTCTCGGTACATCTTGGTGGCACTAGGATGAATAGAATATTGCGCCCCATGTGCTTCAGCCATAATTCTCTATCTCAGATCATTAACATTAGGGACACACAATCTACCCTGCAATCTCAACACACCATCTCCCCCTTGGGAGAAAACCTCCACTTTTTGCTTCTTGACTGACTCCTTCAGTCTGACCAAACTAGCATCTAAGTATTGCTTTTCCTTCACTTCCGAAACCAAGGAGGATTTGAAACTACACTAAACCCCTATACTTTCTTCAGCAGAGTCAAACAACCTAACCCCCAATCTAGCCAAACGATGTACATCACTAGCCAACTCTTTCTTACCTTCTACCAGATACGAAACACTACCCATGGACACTCTACTTAGGGCGTCCGCCACAACATTGGCCTTGCCCTGATGGTACAACACACTCATATCATAGTCCTTTAATAATTCTAACTATCGTCTCTGCCTAAGATTCAATTCTCTCTGGGTCAACATATACTGCAGACTTTTATGATCAGTGAAAACATCAACATGGACACCATACAAATAGTGTCTCCAGATTTTCAAAGCAAACACAATAGCTGCCAACTCAAGGTCATGGGTGGGGTAATTTTTCTCATGGGGTTTCAACTGTCTAGAAGCATAAGCTATCACCTTACCATTCTGCATCAATACGCAACCCTACCTAACTCTCAAAGCATCACAATACTCCACAAAACCATCAACACCATTAGGTAAAGTCAAAATAGGGGCTGAAGTGAGTCGAGTCTTCAACTCTTAAAAACTCTTCTCACAAGATTCGGACCACAAGAACTTCACTTTCTTTTGGGTCAACCAAGTCATAGGAGACACTATAGAGGAGAAACCCATAAAAAATGGTGGTAATAGCCAGCTAAACCCAAGAAACTTCAGATATCAGTCAGAGAAATAGGTCTAGGCCAATTTCTAATAGCTTCGGTCCTTTAGAGATAAACTCTGATACCCTCGAAAGAAATGATATGACCTAGAAAAACAACTGACCTTAGCCAAAACTCACACTTACTGAACTTGGCAAATAACTTGTGATCTCTAAGGGTTTACAAGATAGTTCGGAGATGATTAGAATTTTATCCTCATTACGGGAGTACACCAGTATATCATCGATGAACACTATGACAAATATTTCTAGATATGATTTGAACACTCGATTCATGAGGTTCATAAAAGCTGTTGGGGGATTAGTTAACCCAAAAGACATAACAAGAA
>NW_025826175.1:0-1440 GCF_002878395.1 Capsicum annuum | reverse complement strand
GGACCATTAGGAAATATTTTAGAACTTTTGGAATGCGTTTCGGGGGATTTCGAGAGCCCAAATTAATAAGGATCCATGATTAGGGCATGCCATGGAGGCATGTAACACCTTAACATGAAAATGAGTAGCCTAGAATGATAAAGGCATGATACGTCGGCTGGTTGCCATGATAAGGGCGTGTCATACCCTTGCTGTGGTGTGATAAGGGCATGTCATTCACAAGGGTGCAGCAACGCTAAATTTCAGTTTTCTCATTAATTTTTAAGGGTTGTTTGGTCTTTTACCTCAAAATCAATACTACAATAAATACAAATCCCATTTCCCCACCCTCGTAAGTTTGAATACATGATTCATCTCCTCTCAAATTCTCAAGGACACCATTTAAGGGTTATTCTCCAAAATTCAAGCTTTCAAAGCTCAAATTCAAGCTTCCTTCAAAGATAATTCATCAAGTTTATGTATGTTGGATTTGAACATGGACTAACTTCCACCCTTGTGCCCAAAATTTTAATTTATTAATAAATTTAAGGATTTTTAATAGCTAGGGTATAGAGAATGGGAGGTGAGATCTACTCATTGATTTTATATTAGATGAGCGGCCATGCTATACTCATTTGCATGATTTTGAAATTATGATATACCCATGATTTAAAGTTCATTTAGCACAAGAATTCATATTTACTCTTGTTTTTATTTAGATGATTGATGTTATTAGATGAGTTTTAATAATTTGACATGAAGTTTCACGAGTTGGTAAATCTACATGACTTTCTACATGATTCAGTTAGTTTACAAGTAAATGTAAGTGATTTTAGCATGATTCTTCCAGTTTTACAAGAAGTTTAGATTTACTACTTTAGATTGTAGATTATTACAGAATGATTTAGATTGCAGTTTTGATCTTATGATCTCAAACATGGTATTAAATTAACATAGTTATTCATGATTTAGTAATAGAAGCATGATTGTTTTTCAAATTTATAAATCCACATGTTTAATTTAAGGTGAATTTTATATGAGCACTTATATGTATTCTGGGAGTAGTATTTAGTATCAAGGGGAATGTAGGTTCAGTGCATCCTATTTCCTAGGAACTATATGCCACTATAGGTTTAAGGGGCCTTGCTGAAGAGTGTCTCCCTTAACCAAATGGGCTTATTTTAGATTAATGGTTTAGAAATCTGAAAACTTATTCTGCATGGGAGATTCTTCTAACCGACATAAACCATGTGAGCATTCATGGAGTCCAACATTTTTGTCCCCCTAAGGAAGAATGCTCTCATTAGGGAGAGGAGTCATACTCTTTCCAAGGAGTATAACCTATCTAAGTGGCCACATATCTATCATCTACGTAGAAGTGCGAACAATTTGAATCCTACGTTGGCATATAGTTCTAGGGTATGAAACCGTAGTAATGTACCCATCTCAGTGCTAAATACT
>NW_025826174.1:0-2007 GCF_002878395.1 Capsicum annuum | reverse complement strand
TTTTTTTTTTTTTTTTAGATTTTTATCTTTTATTTTTATCTTTTTATTTTTTATTTTTTTATTCTTCTATCTCTATTTTTTTATTTTTAAAAGACAAATATCTATATCACATATACATATTAAAAAAATATACAAAATAAATAGATATACAGGTCTCCATATGTATTTACGATAAAAAACATACATATATATATATTTGCATATGTATTTACAAAAATACATATCTGACTAACATGTATATATAAACATATAAGATATGCATTATGTATTTTTTGATTACCTATATTTATGTATATAGTTGTCATTTTTGTTATGAAGATTTTGTGTCTTATATGTTTATATATACATATGAATGAGATGTATTTTTGTAAATACATATGCAAATACATATGTATGTTTTGGATTGTAAATACATATTCAGATCTGTATGGCAATGTGTTTTGTATATTTTTTAAATGTGTATGTGATATATATATTTGTCTTTTCAAAATAAAAGTTAGAGATAAATTGAGTCTGAGCAGCTTGAAAAATCGATTTTGATCACTATATTGTTCGATCAGTTTAATTTACTGTTGCATTACTTGTTTTTTGAAATTCGTTTACAAAATATTCAAAAATAATTTAACGAAATAAATTATTAAATTGTACAATGTAACGAAAAATTGATTTTGATCACTCTAACGAAAAATCGTTAATGGCTCAAAATATTCAAAAATAATTTAACGAAAAATTGATTTTGATCACTATATTTGAACGAAATATCAGTAATGGCATAAAAACATTTGAACGAAATAACAGTAATTTTTCAAAAAAAATTCAGAACGAAATTTTTTTGATCGATTTCAAACAACTGATGAAATTCATATAAGAAAACAATATTAAGATTAAATAACTTTAACAAAAGTAATAGTTTTATTTGAATTTTCAAAGATATTGAACAAAAGAAGTTTCAGTTAAATTTGATTTTGATTTTTTTTTGGATGAAAACGATAATGTGAAACTAAAATTTGAATTTTGATTTCAGTTGGTAACAAATAACGAAAATCATGTTAATCAAGAGGTTTTAATGGAAAAGGAGTCTCTACATTTAATTCATGGCTAAATATACCATATTTAACTCAATGATTTGTATATGTATTTTTATAGAAACAATTTGTTCAAGTACAAAATACAACTATTTGTCACACCCCTTTTTCGCTTCGAGGAGATCGAGGTCGAAGGGTTTTTCCAATTATAGTGACGGTTTTGAATAAGGATTAATTTATTACAGAGTCGCCATTTGAAATTGAGTTATAGTGTTTCAAGTCACCTTTTTGAATCCCTAGTCAAAAGGAAATGACTCTTTTATTTGATCTGCAAAAACAGAAGACCAGGTAAAGAATTCTATTGACCGAAAGAAAGGTATTAAGCACCCATCGAGTCCCGTGGTTCTAGCACAGTCGCTTTTGTTGACTTAACTTGACTTAAATCGCTCATTTTATTATACAAAAACTATTTAAAACCTTTGTATTAAATTTTAAAAATTAATTATTGAAAAATATTTTTGTCAAGGTGGATTATTGCATCTTTGAATTTAATACGTCCCAAAAAGATGTATATGCCACATTCTTAATAGAAATTTATCTTTTATAGACTTATAACAATTTATCCATTTAAAAATAATTCTTGATTTTAACAATAACATTAAGCAAAGTTTGTTTAGGCAATTAATATATAAAATGACTCATATTATGTTAATCTTATAATACTATACATCAAGGAATAAAATTAAAATGGGATAACTTATCATTAATTGAAAGTACAATAAATTTATAATATTTAAATCTTATTAATAAATGTGCAAACTTAAAACCTTTGAAATTAAATTTATAAAAAGTTTATTAGGATGAACCAGCAAACCAAAAATAAAAATAGATGAAAAGTATACGAGAGAAGCTAATATTTAAAATATTTCTTATTTTTAATTATATAGTACTACATCAAATAAATAAGAAAGTTTTAAAATCA
>NW_025826173.1:0-1058 GCF_002878395.1 Capsicum annuum | reverse complement strand
ATTAATAAGCAAGTAACAATCAATAATGCAAAACAAGGGAGATTTATGACAAATAAGCTAAAATGAGTTGACAAAGAGAACCTTAAGAAGCGACAAAATTGAGAGAAACTGTCCCAAAAGAAAAGTATGGTGAGAATGGAAAAAAAATAAAATTATATGGCTTTATAGAAATTGGCAAAAGGTACATTAAAACCTATTCTATATGGGATAGAAATTGTTTTTTATCTATTTTTGGGATTTTTTTAATCATATTTTGCATGAAAAAAATTATGGTAAAACCTATTAAAGATGGGAAAGGTTTTGATTTTTTTCTTTTGGGACAAAAAGCATTGGAGAAGACTATTTTTTTAAAAAAAAAAAATTATTATTATTATTATTATTATTTTTTTTTTTTTTTTTTGTTTTATGTTGTTTGTTTTTTTTTTAAGAGTTTTTTCTTTTTCTTTCTTTTTTTTTTTTTGAGATTTCACATTGGGGTGATTTTTTTTTTTATTTCTTTTACTTTTTTTTTTTCATTTAAGATTGGGGAAGGATTGTTTTTACGTTGAGTTTTCTTGGTTTCACGCTGAGGAAGGGAATTTTTTTTTTTTTTCTGATTTCTGAATATGATTAGTTTTTTTAAATGGTGGAAAGAAATTATATTTTTGTGAGGAAAGATTTTATTTTTTTGGTAATATAGTCAATATTTAATAATATTAAAATAATAGAAAAAAGTTGAAAAGACAATTTTATCTAAAGTGGAGTATTTTAATGAAGGGCAAAAAGTTCAAATAACATTTTTAAGGCCCTTCACACTTTTAATATATTATTAGTATTATAGATAATAGATTATAGATATAGATATAGATTATAGATATAGACTATAGATTATAGATATAGATATAAATAATAGATATAGATAAATTATAGATAAAGATATAGATTATCGATATAGATATAGATTATAGATATATATATATAGATATAGATTATAGATAATATTTTACTAGTTATATATGACGATGAAGTATTTGTTTGAAACCCCTTTTTCCAAATTTTGCTATATTATATTTTTTTTT
>NW_025826172.1:0-3607 GCF_002878395.1 Capsicum annuum | reverse complement strand
AACTCGCTAATTGAAAACTCAATGGAAGATTCAATTTCCATTAATGGAACACGGAAGATTTGGAAAATTCATTAATGGAATTCGAAAGATTCAAAAAATTCCCACTAATGAAACTCGGAAGATTCGAAAAATTCATTAATGAAACTCGGAAGATTCGAAAAATTTAATTTCATGTATGAAGCTATTCAATCTTCCGTTAATGGAACTCGGAAGATTCAATTTCCATGAAGCTATTCAATCTTCCGTTAATGGAACTCGGAAGATATAAATTTCCATTAATGGAACTTGGAATTAAATTAGCGAGTTTTCGAGTTTGAATCTTCCGAATCATTCATTGAGTTTCATTTAGCGAGTTCCATTAAATTATAACTATTAAGGAATTTTCCGAGTTCCATCAATGAAATTTAATTCAGAATCTTTCCATTAATTATAACCATTAATCTTTTCGAATTATAATTCCGAGTTCGAATCCATTTATAATTCCGGGTTCAAATTATAAATGGAACTCGAAAGATTTGGAAAAATCTTTCCATTAATTATAACCATTAATCTTTCCATTAATTCGGAAAGATTCCGAGTTCCATACATGAAATTTTTTTTTCATGATTTTTCGAGATCCATTAAGAAGAAAGAAGAATGAAAAAATAAATAAAAATATAAAACTTTAAATAATTATAAAATTAAGGGGTTGTTTGGCAAAAAAAAAAGAGTTTTAAAACGTTTTTAACATTGTTCACGCGCTCAATGCACGTGAATCACATGCAATGTGCCAAGTGGCAGATATATGCCATTAAAATACAAAAATAAAAAGTCTGCGGGGTAATAGGACCCCCGCAAAGTTCAGTATGCTCAACTGGTAATCCGGTCAAACTTCAGGTATTTTCATGGGTATTATCCCATTATCTTTTTTTTATATTTTTTGTGTTTTTCTCGTTTTTTCTTCTTCTTTTTTCTACTTTTATTTTTTTCGTTTCTTTCTTTTTCTTTTTCTTTTTTTCTTTTTTTCTCTCTTTAATCTCTAACTTCTAGTTCTCTTTCTTCTTTTCTTTTCTTCTTTGATTTTTTTAATTTTCATTATTATTTTTTTATTTTTTATTTTTTGTATTTTCGAATAATATGACTAGTCACGCACAAGTCATGAATGATAACGTAAATATCACAATTGTTTATCATATTTGTAGCCACACCGCCATTTATATTTGTGTATTTATTGATACAATTGTATTTGTATTTTAAAGTTTAAACTTGTATTTATATTTTGCATTTATATTTGTATTTAATAGTTTGCACTTGTATTTGTATTTGTTAGTTTGAGCTATCATTTATATTTTATATAATTCACACTTGTGTTTTAAAGAATTATTTTGTATTTGTATTTTATAATTGATTGCATATTATGTTGAATTATATTTATATTATGGTTTTATTGTGTTTGTATATTTATATTATATTTGGATTATATTTGTATTTGTATTCTATTTTCTTCAATACCTTTTTATTTTTAAGAAATTATTTTGTATTTTTATTTGTAAGTTGATTGCATATTGTATTTAGTCGTGACTATGTACAATTTATCATCTGTATTTGTATACAAACAAGTAAGTGCATTAATTGTATTTTCTTGATCCTAAAATATATAAATATGTAATGCATCATTTGATACAAATGTACCGTTTTGCATTTGTATATCAAAATTATCATTCATATTTGTCAATAAACAAATATCACTTGATACAAATACAATGACAAACAAATGAAACAAATAATTTTACAAATACAATATGTATTTGTATATATTGTATTGGTATAAAAATTTGAGTTGTATTTATTTCTATTAATAAATACAACTCGTATCATTAAATACAAACAAGTATTCGGGGAAAGAAAATTAATCGTTCCTTTTCAATAATTAAAAAATACAAATGATAGTTCACACTTGTATTTATATCTTATAGATCGTATTTGTATTTGTATTTTATAGTTCACACTTGTATTTATATGTTATAGTTCACACTTGTATTTTATAGTTCACACTTGTATTTGTATGTTATAGTTCGCATTTGTATTTGTATTTTATAGTTTGCACTTGTATTTGTGTTTGTTAGTTCGCACAAATGAAAAGAAGGAGAAAAATTGAAAATAAAAAAAAAGAAAAAAAGGGAGAAAAAATGAGAGAAAAAGGAGAAAAAAATACAAAAAAAAAAACAAAAAGAAGAAGAAGAAGTAGAGTAATAGAAAATAAGAAAAAAATAAAAAATGGAGAAAAAATAAAAAGGAAAAGAATAAAAAAATGAAGGAGAAAAAATACCAAAAAAAAAAGAAAAAAAAGGAGAAAAATGAAAAGGAAAAACGAAAAAGAACAAAATGAATAAAAAATAAAAAAGAAGAAGAAAAAAGTGAAAAAATAAAAAATAAAGAGAAAACAACAAAAAAAGGAAAAGAAAAACTGGAAAAAAAAAACAGAAGAGAATTATAGAAAATAGAAAAAGAGAGAAAATACATGAGAAAGGTTATGAATTATAATTAGGAATAATTAATTGGCAAGAGTGAGCTATGAATTGTATTTAATTAAAAATTAGGCTTTAAGTGATAATAAAAGCCCAATAATAACTAATCCGGGTAATTTTCCCGTAAAAAACCCCTTTATTCTATATTAATGAATTAGTTAACAAAAATATGGAGATATCAAATTTTAATCAAAATTGATTACTTCCTATTTTTCAGCTACAAATATTTTTACTGCTTCTACCTAAATAAAAATAATTTTATTACTAATATATTTGTTTCTCAAGAATGGTAAATTGCTAGCAAATTATAATGGCAAAACAACACAAATTCCGACAGTTTGGAGGTAAATTACATAAACTTTTGTCATTTTGTCGTTTTGCATAATTACTGAAAATTTTAGTTTTTGGTCTGTCGAGACACATAATATAATTAGATCCTGATACATCCTACGAAGATACATTTTTTGCTTTATAAGGATACATAATTAGCTCACGATACATTTTTTTAATTTTGGGTCTGTCCAGATACATAATACATCCAACAAAGATGCATTTTTTTCCTTATAAAGATACATAATTAACTTTCGATACATTTTTTTTTATTTTGGGTTTGTCGAGATCTATAATTAGCTCTAAAAAATATTCAATGAAGATATATAATTAGTTAAAATTTTTATAATTACTTTATATGGGTGAGAATTTGTGTAAGTATGATAAGTTAGAGTCTATGTTTATAAAAGGAGAAATGGCACTCTGCGTCATAAAATTGTCAACTCACATTGATTATAATCATATTATATTTTGTCATTCATTACATTCAACGAAGGGGAGCCTTGAAGTAACTGGTAAAGTTGTTGTCATGTGACCAGGAGGTCACGGGTTCAAACCTTGGAAATAGCATCTGGTGGAAATGCAAGGTAAGGCTGCGTACGATACACCCTTGTGGTGGGGTCCTTCCCCGGATACCGTACATAGCGACAGCTTTAATACACCGGGTTGCCTTTTTTTTTTTTTCACTACATTCAACATTATTAACATTTGAAAAAAAAAAAAAACAAGAAATAACATCAAGCTAATTAATTCAATATCTACTTTACAAT
>NW_025826171.1:0-1828 GCF_002878395.1 Capsicum annuum | reverse complement strand
ATATATATATAAATATATAAGTAGGATTGGATTTTGGTTGCAATTAAAATTCAGTTTCTTTTGATGTTAGTTACTTTCGGTTAAATCGAAAATCTTTAGTGGCTAAAAATTGATAACTAATATAACTATAAATATTAGAAGTTATCATCTTCTTATAGAGAAGCCAACAATAACCAAGAAGAGTTATACGTGGGAGGATTCTACGTGGGGTGGGGTGGGAGGGTTATAGGGGGGGGGGGGGGGGGGGGGGGGGGTTAAATTTAATGATGGGAAAAAGTAAAAGTGATGTGATGTGGGTAGGCGTAAGTTGTAATAATTCATTACAACTTACAATAAATTATTATGTTTTACAAACACTGTTTGTAAAACGTAATAAATTATTATAAACTGCATGATTTGACATAAAGAAGATGTGATAAAACACTTTTTTTTGTTTTTTATTTTTTGTAGAAAACGTAATAAATTGTTACGTTTTACAAACACTGTTTGTAAAACGTAATAATTTATTACGTTTTACAAACCGTGTTGACCGTTATTTGATCGTTAACAAAAAAGTGGAAAACGTAATAATTTATTATATTTAGCCCATTTTAATAAATTTTTAAATAGGTAACCTATTTTAGTCACTTTTTTTATTTTGTGGCTCATTTTGGTTCCGAGTTCCACCAAAAGTTGTTACCAAGATAGCCCCTTAAGAGAATAATATTAATTGAACGGATAAACGACAGAGAAAGTAAAGTCAAAAGGGATCGTGAAGACTCACCAGCTAACACAGCTTGAGACCTTCCACTTTCCTTTTTCTTTTACACTATCTACTCTGCCTTTTTATCAGATTTCATTCGTACTGTTCCCCTCCCCTCTTTTGCACAGTATGCTGGGCTACATTGCACTAGGTTTCTTCATATTGTAAGCAATGGCACTTTGAATTTAGCTAAATGCTTTTTTGGATGAAACTTTATTATTTACTATCCCAAGTCAACTTATAACTCCTAGATTTATATAAGCGTACAACATTAGTAAAGTATAAAACTATCTCTTAAAGTGAACCAACTCCAATCAACCTTCGTCTTCACCTCTGCACAATAAAGAAGACAACAGTTCTAAGAAAACTATGTGGAGTGTTGAAATAGTATATAAAACAAATTAGAGGTGCATTATGATTTGCTAGCTTAATCCCAAGATAAATGACAAATTAGAGGTGCATTATGATTTGCTAGCTTAATCCCAAGATAAATGTACTCCTACATAATTGGAAGCAGTCAATATCACTAAAGAGGGAACTTATAATTCACAATAGTGATATTCAAGGAACATAAAGTTTGGCATCTAATGGTTTGACTTTTTCTTTTAGTTATTATATGTCCACCTCTATAACAAGAAAATAGTAGATACAGTCAGAACTTTGATTTGTGTAGTTGTAAATAACCAATTAGGTTAGCAAAGAAATGTAGAAATCGACCACTGATCAAATTTGAGCACATACCCGGGTTGCACCCATCTTTCTTTTGTTTTTAGATATCTAATTGTCAAGTTTTTGTAAAGTGTTTTTGTTAAAGTCTGAAATTTTGTAATCTTAACGTTTACTTTGTTCCTAAAGTATACAGGTGTATACAGTACAGCGTGGGATATAAAACACAATGATTTTGGTTATAACTAATTAATTAAGGATATAAACTAAAAGAAGTACACAATTTTCCCGCTTTCTTCACCTCGTGCAAATTTGACTTTCAAAAGCCTGTGAAATCCAAGAGTAAATAAAATTGAAGGAATGCACAACTTTAAGGCAGTCTCAATTTACTCTCTAATAACAAAAGAAAAACAATAGAAA
>NW_025826170.1:0-1032 GCF_002878395.1 Capsicum annuum | reverse complement strand
GAAATAGAATTGCTTCAATATATACTAAGCAAGGGGTGATTTGTAAGGGGTGCGGATAACTTGTAAAATAGATTCATTATATGCGTGGATATTTCTTAACTTCTCTAAATATTTTTATTTTAAGTCTATTTATGTTAGTTTTATCGATATTCATATCTTTATTTAGATTATCTTGATTTTCTTTAGTTTTTCTAATATATTCTAACATCTCTTAATCTGAATAATATTCATCTGGGTAATTATCCAAGTATAACTGTGCTATCCAATTTATAGTTTCAATTTCATAGTCTAATACTTTTTCTAATATTATTCCCTTAATATCTATAATTTCTATATCTCTAAGTATATATAAGATTAAGACTTTAAAATTATCTATCATTTAAAATTGACTAAATATTTTATTATAATATTTTGTAGTTTTTTGTTTTAATCTTATTAACTCTTTTATATTTTTACTGAGAAATTGTATATTTTATATCTATTTTCCAAAATTCTAAATATACATAGTTTCTCATAGTTAATGTGTATATAGGTATTTATAAGAGTAATTAGGTAAGTATGGTATGCAATTTATTCTAGCTATATAATCTTTACCGAATATTTTTACTAATATGATTTTCCTTATATCTATTATTCCTATATCCTTAATCACATATAAAATAAGTATTTTAAATTTATCTACCATCACATCAGATAAATAATGCTGTTTTCAAAATATTCCCTTCAATCATGTACATAACAAAATATGGTCATCTTAGATTACTATATACTAGATTATTCTTAAATAACATGTTCTTCGATCACTATTAGTATGGTAATCTGGATATTTTTTCCTTAAACAGCATCTCTACTCTGGTTACTCCCCACCACGGCTTCTTGTCTTATTGGTTTCACCTTTAGGATGGCATAGTTCTTAGGAATTTTTCTCCTTTTCCACTTTGCTAATAAACTTCTTAACATATTATTCTTCGAATAATTCTACTAGAAAGTAACTAACATGAATTTATTTTATCACACCATGATTGTTGGGAA
>NW_025826169.1:0-1968 GCF_002878395.1 Capsicum annuum | reverse complement strand
TTTCAAGTCACTAATTCAATTTACAAGTTACCAAACTAAACTAAATTAAAAATGAAAAGTTCACATTTCAAGTACATACTCTTAGTCACTTTCATGTCACTAATTCACTTAACAAATTTCCAATCTAAACAAAATTCAAAATGAAAAGTTCATAATTCAGGTACCTACACTTTTTCACTTTCAAGTCACTAATTCACATTACAAGTCACAAAACTATACCAATTTCAAAATAAGAAGTTCACATTTAAAAGACCTAACCTTACACACTTTCAAGTCACTAATTCACATTACAAGTTACCAAACTAAACTAAATTCAAAATAAAAAGTTCACATTTCAAGTACCTACACTTAAACACTTTCATTTCACTAATTCCCTTTACAATGTATCAAACTAAACTAAATTCAAAATGAAAAGTTCATATTTGTTGTACCTACACCTAATCACTTTCAAGTCACTAATTCATAATTCAAGTTACCAAACTAAACTAAATTCAAAACAAAAATTCACATTTCAAGTATCTACACTTAAACAATTTCGGGGTACTAATTTACATTAAAAGTTACTACACTAAACTAAATTCAAAATAAAAAGTTCAAATTTCAATAACCTTCAATTCATCGCTTTCAAGTCACTAATTCACTTTACAAGTTTCAAACAAAACTAAATTCAAAATAAAAAATTCAAATTTCAAGTACCTACACTTAAAAACTTTCAGGTCACTAATTCAATTCACAAGTTACCAAACGAAACTAAATTCGAAATAAAAAGTTCACATTTCAAGAACTACACTTAATCACTTTCAAGTAACTAATTCACTTTACAAGTTACCAAACTAAACTAAATTCAAAACAAAAGTTCACATTTCAAGTATATACACTTAAACACTTTCAGGTTACTAATTTACATTAAAAGTTACTACACTAAACTAAATTCAAAATAAAAAGTTCAAATTAAAAGTACCTATGCTTAAACACTTTCAAGTCACTAGTTCACTTTACAAGATACCAAACTAAAATAAATTCAAAATGAAAAGTTCACATTTCAAGTACCCACACTTAATCACTTTCAACTCACTATTTAACTTTATAAGTTATTAAACTAACATAAATTCAAAATGAAAAGTTAACATTTCAAGTACCTACACTTAAATACTTTCATATCACAAATTAACTTTGAAAGTTACCACACAAAACTAAATTAAAAATGAAAAACTCACATTTCAAGTACCTACACTTAATCATTTTCATGTCACTAATTCACATTATAAGTTACCAAACAAAACTATATTCAAAATGAAAAGTAGACAATTGAAGTACCTAAACTTAACAATTTTCAAATCACTATTACACATTACAAGTTACAAACTAATTTGAATTTAAAATAAAAAGTTCACAGTTCCAGTACCTACACTTAATCACATTCAAGTCACTAATTCACTATTACCTGAAAGATTCACTTTTCAAGTACTTCATGTAATCAGTTTCAAGTCATTAATTCACTTTACACTTAACCAAACTAAACTAAATTCAAAATAAAAAGTTCACATTTTTAGTACCTACAAATAAACACTTTCAGCTCACTAATTCAATTTACAAGTTACCAAACGAAAAAAAATTAAAATGAAAATTTCACATTTCAAGAACTACAATTAATCACATTCAAGTAACTAATTCACTTTACATGTTACCAAACTAAACTAAATTCAAAACAGAAGTTGATATTTCAAGTATGTACACTTAAACACTTTCAGGTTACTAATTTACATTAAAAGTTACTACACTAAACTAAATTCAAAATAAAAAGTTCAAATTTAAAGTACCTATGCCTAAACACTTTCAAGTCACTAGTTCACTTTACAAGATACCAAACTAAAATAAATTCAAAATGAGAAGTTCACATTTCAAGTACCTACACTTAATCACTTTCAACTCACTATTTCACTTTACTAGTTATTAAACTAACTTAAA
>NW_025826168.1:0-1088 GCF_002878395.1 Capsicum annuum | reverse complement strand
TTCTCGAGTGACCGCACTTAACTAAATTGAAAACACAAGTTCACATTTCAAGTACCTAAACTTAAACATTTTCAAGTCACTAACTCACTTCTCAAGTGACCATACTTAACTATATTCAAAACACAAGTCCACCTTTCAAGTAACTACACTTACACATTTTCGACTCACTAATGCACTTCTCAAGTGACTACACTTAACTATATTCAAAACACAATTCCATATTTCAAGTAACTACACTTAAACATTTTGGACTCACTAATGCACTTCTCAAGTGACTACACTTAACTATATTCAAAACACAAGTCCACATTTCAAGTAACTACACTTAAACATGTTCAAGTCACTAACTCACTTCTCAAGTGACCACACTTAACTATATTCAAAACATGATATCAACCTTTTAAGTAACTACACTTAAACATTTTCGACAGTAATGCACTTCTCGAGTGACCGCACTTAACTAAATTCAAAACGCAAGTTCTCATTTCAAGTACCTACACTTAAACATTTTCAAGTCACTAACTCACTTCTCAAGTGACCACACTTAACTATATTCAAAACACAAGTCCACCTTTCAAGTAACTACACTTAAACATTTTTGACTTACTAATGCACTTCTCAAGTGACCACACTTAACTATATTCAAAACACAAGTCCACATTTCAAGTACCAACACTTAAACATGTTCAAGTCACTAACTCACTTCTCAAGTGATCACACTTAACTATGTTCAAAACACAAGTTCATAATTCAAGTAACTACATCTAAACATTCCAAGTCACTAATTCACTTCACAAGTGACCTAACTTAACTAAATTAGAAACACAAGTCCACGTTTCAAGTACCTACACATGCATTTTCAAGTCACTAACTCACTTCTCAAGTGACCACACTTAACTAAATTCAAAACACAAGTCCACATTTCAACTACCTACACTTAAACATTTTCAAGTACTTATTCACTTCTCAAGTGACCACAATTAACTAAATTCAAAATACAAGTCCACATTTCAAGTACCTTAAAAAAATCCCTTTAAAGTTCCTACACTTAACCATTTTCAAGTGACTAAGTCACCAACCAAACGACA
>NW_025826167.1:0-1640 GCF_002878395.1 Capsicum annuum | reverse complement strand
ATCTACTTTGATATCTATTAGGATGTTATAAATGTATTTACATTATAGTAAATATCTATTAAGATCTACTTTGATATCTATTAGGATTTGAAGCATCTGTCTTTTACTCTGATTAGGAGTAAAATTTCCCTATAAATAGAGGAGTTTTGTTCATTGTATTTACAATCTTATGATCTCTCATCCCTCAAAAGAAGAAATAACAATCACTCTCTCTATTCTTTTTCTTTATTCTTTCTTAGTTCATAACACGTTATCAGTACGAAACTCTGCCAAACAAGGTGAGATTATAAATCTGAAGGATTTTCAAGGTTAGTAATTCTTTATGTTATCTTTCTTTTGCTACTATTAATATAATTATTATTGGATTTGAGGAAAAATAATTGGTTTGGAACCATTTATATTTTAAATTTATTCCTCAAAAATAATACTATCAAAAAGGATGATAATATGTTGGGTTCAAGTCCCATCGATTCATGCCTAAGACGCCTTTATATAGATAAGATGTTGAGTTTGAATCTCAATACACCATATTGATGATATTATGATGACTAAGGTAAAATAATAAATGTTTAATGAAGAGTCATGAAATTCGACCCATTGAATATGATCCATTCCATGAAGTGAATGTAGTAGCAATATATGATAAGTCTGAAATATGACAACTTACTTCATTCTTGAGGTATATTTGGTAGCAGTGCATAACATGTATGAAAGAAAACAAGTGATTAAATGCACGAATATACGCGTGGAGGGACAATATGATAATGATCATAAAAAATGACGATATTTTCACACGCTTATATGATTATAAGATATACTAGAGAAGAATTCTCTACATCATATGTATGCCTCAATTTGCTTCTGAAGTAGCAAAATTTTGAAAGAGGTTATAAGCTATCATAATTTGATAGGCTTAAGGCACGATTATATTCAATTCCTGGGGAATGAGAAACTTATTAATGCAAACGTGCACTTGATTGTGATTGTATCACAACTCATCTCCGAAAGAGGTTGAATAATTTTAAAATCTACTTCTGAAGTAGTAAATCTGAAATTTATTCATATAATAGTAAATCTGAAATTTACCAAAGCAAAAACACATACTATGGTAAACTTGGAGTTTACTTGATTAAAAGTTCATAAGTTGACATGAACGATTGTGATATCCTGAAGATGTGCATACTGAGTATTGAACATATATTGAAGAATTAAAAAATTCTTCATGAACTTTAATGTTGCTTGTTCTCATGATAAGTTGGTTGGACCAACTAATTTTGGGATTGGATCCCTCAAAATCTGAAAAGAATAAAAGGTAAATAAGGGCCCGTTCACCTATCATGTGATATGTTGAAAAGATGCATCAATAAGATGATCACATGCACATTCATTGTCAACCTGAAGTTTGACATTCATAAAGTTGTTTGCTCAATAAAACTGAGTTAAGAACATAATTTTCAGATTGTGCAATCAATAAAGTTATCTTGATGATGATGGTTTAGCATTGAATGCTTTCGATAAATAGCTAAACCATTACTAATGAGAACAAAGCTTCATGTGTTGGTATGAAATATGATATATTGCATACAATAACATTTGTATGCATTAGACCAATAAATTATGATTATTTCTTTCCCCTCAAT
>NW_025826166.1:0-1132 GCF_002878395.1 Capsicum annuum | reverse complement strand
AAAAGACTTAAGAAATATAAGAAATATAAAAAATCAAAATATAAATACAAGAAACCAAGAAAAAGATATTATGTAAAAAATTATAAATACAAAAGACCATATAGAAAAAAGAAATTGTTATAATTGTGGAAAATTAGAACATTTAGCTAGAGAATGTAAATTACCTAAAAATCCAAAAAATAAACAAATATTAGAAATAAAAATAGATAATACAGAATATATGCAGATAGATTATATAGATTATGAATTAGATAGTGAGGATAGTATATATGAAATTTCAGAAAATGAAACAGATAATGAAATAGATGGTGAAATAGATGAATCAGATGACTGAAATAGATATAAAAATAATAACAAAGGAAGAATATTTAAATGATGAAGGAACAGAACAAAAAATAATATTTGACAGTAACATATTTGATGAAATAAAAGGAAAAGAATTAGACTTAAGTGTAGAAAAAATATTTAAAATACCAACAATAAAAAATATGTTTACTAGGAAAAAAGAAGAATATCAGGTAATATGCCAAAAGGAACATGTAATAGACTGTAGATATGCAAAAGGTAAAGCTAGTATACCACTAGTAACAAAAAGAATAATTAATAAAGAGATAAATGATATAAAAAGTAGAGACCCAATAAAATATGTACACCTTAAAGGTATAGAGATATTAATAAAAGCATATTTTAGAGAAGGAATAGATACACCAATAGAATTATATTTAGCAGATGATAGAATTATAAAACCTATAGAAAAAAGCATAATAACTTTCATAAAAGGAAATTTAATATACCAAAAATTTTAATTTATAATAAGTGCAAATTATTCAGTAGTGGTAACAGATAAAAATATAGATAAATCATTAGTATTATATTGGAAAATATCAGGAATAGAATTAACCCCATGACTTAAAATATTTACAGCAAGATGCAAAAATTTATATGTATTAACAACAAAACACAAAATAACAGGAAAAAATAAGATTGACAAAATACGAATAGAAAGTCCATTCGAACAAATTGTAAAAACAATATATTATAATGATCATAGCTATAGAGACATAGATATAGAAGAAAATTTAGAAATAATAAATAATAGAATAAGTATAACGAAAAGAATAGCTGATGAAAA
>NW_025826165.1:0-1170 GCF_002878395.1 Capsicum annuum | reverse complement strand
AAAAAAAAAGGCAAGAAAAAAATAAAGATTAAAAAAAGCGAAGAATTAAAAAAATTGAGAAAATAAAAAATGAGAGAGAAAAATAAAAATAAAGTTTGAGAAAAATGAGAGGAAAAAAGAGAACTGATAAAAAAAAGAAAAATAAAGGTTAAAGACAAATGAATTAAAAAAAAAAAGAAATAGATAAAGCTTGAGAAAAAAGAAAAAAGAGAAAAAAATAAAGGTTGAGACAAATAAATTAAAACATGAAAATATAATTAAAGAAAAAGTAAAAAGTGAAAATAATAAAAAAGAGAATAATAAAATTAAAGGAAAAATAAAAAGTGAAAATAATAAAAAATAGAATAATAAAATTAAAGAAAAAAATAAAAAGTAAAAATAATAAAAATTAAAATTTGAGAGATAAATGAATATGAAAAGTTTAAAAATATAGCTGAGGTGTAGAGGGGTAAAATGATACTTTTAGTATATTAAAAAGTAAGAAAGGCTATTCTTCAAACACATTCTTATTTGGGGTCAAATATCTAAAGTCACCCATATTTGAATCTATGACATGCAGTTTCCTGGTTATTACTTGTTTGGTATACAAAGCCCATAACAGGGTTCATAACACGAGAGATATGCAAATGTGTTGGTTTTTTAAAGAAAGATGGGGCAGCGAAAACGGGGTTAAAATGACTCTCAAAGGATTGAATAACTTTCAATAGCATTCAATGATTTTATTAAGCATTGAGGAGCTTTAAATAGCCAACATAAAACAAAAATCTGCATAATTTGAAATTTAAAACAACCTAAAATATCTCAACAACTAAACAAACTAACAAATATTTAAAATTCAAAGTTATCCTAATCAAATAACTTATTTTGCTAAAAACTAGTGCAGTAACTTAAAGCAATTTCCAACACTCCTCCTTGCTTTAGTTACTGCGATTTAAAAAAGGCGTTCCTCCTCAATTTCTGCTTCCGCAAATTGTGCTTGAGGATTGTTTTTAAGCTTGCACACTTTTGTAACATGACCTGCTTGTTTGCAATTTTCACATATTGCATCAGGTCTCTACCAACAAAAATTCTCCAAGTGTGTTTTCTTTTTGCAGTGTCTGCAAGGAGGATAATTACCTTTTCTTTTTTTGTTTTGTGCATAAAAAGCACTCTCAGTAACATTGTCTTGTC
>NW_025826164.1:0-2103 GCF_002878395.1 Capsicum annuum | reverse complement strand
TCTAATTAGATATAATTGACCTAGTTGTTCATATTTTAGGTGAATTCCCTATCATACGGCTAATTAAAGCTTGTTGACATCTAAAAGTGTACTTAGATACCTTAAGCCTAGTTTGGGTAGAAATTTTCCTAAAATGAACCTCAAGGATTAGCAGTGGACTCTTAACCCACCTTAGGGTATGACACATGTTAGCTTTGGTGAACCTTCACATTATTTAGGGATTGTGGGAATGTGTATAACAATAGTAGTAAGAAATCTTGAAACTTGATGGTCATGTCCGTAAATGTGAGGATTGAAACCTATTGATCATGCGATTGGTTATGCTATTAATGATACGACTTATGATGATTATGATGTTTATATTATGAACAAATCAATACCAGGTATTGCTTACATTATGACCAGTTCAATTTTGGGTATTTATTATATTATGACCAGTTCAATTTCTATTATTGATTATATTATGTCGTGTAACACCCCGTACTTAATTACGTGCATTAGCCATTGTTATATGTGTTGGAGTATATGTATTGTTCCTAAGTTAGGTATATATGAGTTTAAGTATGAGTATTGATTATTTTGAGATGATTTCAAGTGTATAGTTTGATTATATGTGTATAGGAATCAACCTTATTTATACCGGAATTTGCCCGTCGATTGTTCCATACGAAGGTTATTGAATAAGCTTTCCAATGATATAAAGATTTCCTAAAACGGATAAGTTTCGGATATAATCGAGCACTTTCGAAACTATAAAACGGTGGCCGGGATGTTGTGAACAGTAAATGTGCAGGAAAATTTCCTGCACACAAACTACCGAGGCCTGCCAGTTTTTTGGGTCAACTTTGAACCATCATAACTCCCTCAATATAATGAACTGGGAGAGATACCACATATCAAAAGAAATATCTTTGAGTCTTCTTTCCGATGCAATTGGTTTCATCCAAATCCAACATCTGAGTAAGGAGTTATACTCGTTTTACTTCAGCCTCTCAAAACAGTTTTTTAGGGTCAACTTCAAACGATCATAACTCCTTGTACAGGACGAACTGGGTGGCCGAATTTATATTAAATGAAAGCCCTTTGAATTATCTTTCTAACGATACAAATTTAACCCAAATCCGATATCGGAGCAAAGAGTTATGGCCGATTTAATTAGCCTATCAAAACAGTCCACCATGGACAGATTCGGATTTACTTAAATTTTTAATGGCAATATGGTCATTTTCCATCACCTCATGGACGAAAGTTGGTCATTATATACATATAATTAGTCTCATATCCATCAATTATCATCAAATTATTGAAAATAAGAAACCCTAGACTAATTTCAACTCCAAATATCTTGTGATTCAACCGTAGAAAATCCAAATTGATTCCGTAGTTGTGTTCACCATCTCAAGGACTCCGAGAAGCACCCCTTATTTGTGCCAACAGGACTTCTAAATCAAAAGGGTCATTTTATGGTAAGGATGTAAATTATGTTGGTGTTATTTATATGGATACGTATATATATATATGCATATGAGCATAAGAAGTATGTTATTTGATTGTTGTTGAAAGATGATTGGGAAATGATGTTGGATTATGTTGAATGGTGAAGTAATTTGGTGTGATGATGTGGTATTGAAATGATGATAATATATATATACACACATAAACCTATTGTTCAAGTTGATTTTTGGAATGTTTTGCAAATATTGGTAGTATGGAATTATGGAAGAGAATTGTGGTGTTGGGTTGCTAATACGAGATTCCAAACATTTCATTGTAGATAAGTGATTTGTAAAGGCGGGAAGTTGTGTTGAATTGGTATCCGAATCTACAACGAGGTATGTAAAGCATACTCTAACAATGTTCTTTGGCATGAAAACACCAATGTTCCATGAAAACACCAATGTACAGGTTGTCACAAGTTCTAGTAAGTGTGGTCCACTCCTATTACGACTTATTCACTTGCTTCTGATTTCTATTGAGATCCTATATCATATGTGATTATTTACAGCTTTACATACTCAGTACATATTTCGTACTGACGTCCCTCACAGGGGACCTGCATTTCATGCTGCAGGCACAGGTACCTCAGCTCATACACCGCACAAG
>NW_025826163.1:0-1267 GCF_002878395.1 Capsicum annuum | reverse complement strand
GCTCCTCAAGTGCTAGCCCATTTCAACAAACAAACCCTAATCCCCAACCAATAGATTATAGTACAGGTAATGTACCTAGAAGACCAGCAATTAGGATAAACCCAGATACAGAGCTTAGGGGAGATCATATAAAACCAGCAGGTAAAAGAATGCCAATAGAAGAACCAATCAAACTACAAGAAGGAGGAAGTAAAGGTAAAATTCTAAATATAGCAGCACATGATCCCTAAATGTGGGATACAGTGATAGACTTATGGAAAGGAATAGTAGCTGCAGATTACTTAAGACATTATACGGAAACAGATACGGAAACAATGTATAAATATTTAGAAACCCTTTTAGGAGAATCTGCAAAAGCTACATGGGAAAGTTTTAAGACAAACTGCCCATATGATTTCCAGGTTCTATTAAGTATGGGACCAAATCCCTATAATTTCACAAACAAAATGCATATGTTATTAATTGGGAAAGATCCAAATAGTGGATTATTAGCACTACAAAAGGAAGCATTAATCAAACTAGAACAATTAAGTATTTCGCATTACGTATATATAAAGAAATTCCTACAAGACTATTTCTATTATTGTACCATCAGCGGAAATACTTTTAATGAAGAATTAGGCAAAAAATTGTTCAATAAATTACCTGGAGCCTTAGGAAGAGAAATAGAAGATAGATGGTATAAGAGAGATGGGGTAGTTGCTAACCCGAATTTAAAATGGACAATAGGACATAGAACATAACATATAATGAATATATTAACAGAAAAATGTACAAACATACAAATACAAAAACAATTGAAAAGAAATGAAATGAATTTCTATAAATCTGTCATATACACAACCCAGAATTACGATCAGAAACAACATAAAAAATATATGAAAAGAAATAATGAAAAACCATATAGTAAAAAACAATACTTCTTAAGAAATTCAAAGGCTAAAAAACCTTGGTTAAATAGAGATAGACACGTTAGAAAATATAGAAATGATAGGAATTATAAAAATAAATTAGAATGCTATACATGTGGTAGCATAGACCATCTAGCCAATGTATGTCCTAAGAGAAATAATAATAGAACTAGAAACTCTCAACTAATAGAAGATTTCCAAGAAACTTTATTAAATGTAGACGAATACATGTCAGATACAGAAAGTATATACTCAATAATAAGCATTGATATAAATGATAAAGATAATCCAAAATCTGATTCTTCAGATTCAGACGAGGATAACTTAGTTAATGAGCTAGGACAAGAAATAGAGAA
>NW_025826162.1:0-1469 GCF_002878395.1 Capsicum annuum | reverse complement strand
TACTTCAAGGAACGAACTTGCAGGCCTTACCTTATACCTTACCTCAATGACAAAAGCTAAGGAGAATGACGATTCCAATCAATCTGGAAAGACAATCCTGGTGAGAGCTTTTCATTATACCCTGCCGGGCTTGCTTTGCTCGGATGTTCTTGCCTTTGCCAGCAGGGCATGATCAGTCTTATCGGGCGGGGAATTGTATTCGCTAATAGAGCTTCCTACGATCGCACCCTAGGAGAGTGCAACCTCTTTTCGTGCTACTCCAAGGGCGGGAAGAAGATAAGAAAACGCGAAGCGTTCTCTTGCTTTCCCAACCAGTTGTTTCTAAAGACTGCCCTTTCTCGGCTGGATCTTGGTCCAGTAAATGATTAAAGTGTGTCGTTCACGATACAGAAAATATTCAGCCAGAGCTGCTCCTGTATAAGGAGCAAGGTATTGTAATGTAGCAGGGGAATTCGCCGTTTCGGCTACCACAATAGTGTATTCCATCGCTCCCCTTTCCTGTAAAGTCGTTACTACCTGGGCCACCCACGCGCGGGGTTGGAATTGGAAAAGTAATTGAATCGAAGAATCGGATTCACTCTGACATCTGTTGAAGCCGTCAGTCTCGACGGATTCAATAAATATATCAATTCATCTCTCCATTTTCTGTGAAGTTCCACTTTTGGGAGTATGGGGAGCTGTCAGCTACGCGCCATTGTTGGTTCAGAGGCAGTTTGACCTCTTTCTACACCTAAGTTAATGTCGATCCAAAGAAAAGAAGCCAAATGCAACTTCGATCGGATGCGGGTATCAAATCCCGCCGCTGAGATGTCCAGCGGATTCCTGGGCCTTGACGAATGGCCGGCCACCTTTTACGTTAGAAGAGCAAAAGGCCCAGGGCATAGCAGGATGAACCAATGTGAATGAGTGTAAGCTTCGTTGCCCGAACACGATTGGTGCTGACCACACTAGGTGCTACCGTTTCAGTGGTAGAAACCTCTGTAATCGATGGGAACCTCAAAAGCTGTCTGGGGCAGGAGAAAACTCATATTAAGCACTGCCCCTGCATCAACTGGTACAAGGAGGAGGCACGATAGCGAAGATCAATCCATATCAATCTACAAAAAGCATTGCCTTGGGCATGCAACCCAAAAAAATAGAAAGACCGCTCGCTCGAAGAAAACTCTTTTAGAGCCTGGTACCAGCCAAGCCCCCTCTTCTTACAGTGGCTGAATGCCCCCTCGACTCGGCAACAAGAGTCGGTTATGGAATAGCCTTTTAGTTGGCTTTCTCGTTCTTAAGGACTTTCTGGCCGGCCGTTAGGCTGCCAGATAGATCAGTACAGCTAGGGATGCAGTTGAAACCCGAGCAAAGGCTTCGAATTCTGCGAATTGCACTAGTTCGAATTTTCATTTACCAGCTACTTGTTTCATGGTCCATTTTGAGTTGGCCCATTCCCCTTCGACCGGTCGTAAAAGGAGAAGAACTGA
>NW_025826161.1:0-1743 GCF_002878395.1 Capsicum annuum | reverse complement strand
GATGGACATGCCTATAATAATGTTAGTCATAAGTTGGTGACTTTGGGGTTAGGAGAAGTTATGATTAGTATCCTTGAAGGGAGATGACCCAGAAAAAATTTAGTGTCTTTATGTAAAATTCTTGAAGGAAGTTTGTGTTCGTGTGTATACCAATATCTCCTATTGTATTAAGAACTGTGGTTATAGATTGATGGGAGGTTATATTCTCAAGTCTAAGAGGGTGACTTTGATCTAAGAGGGAGATCATAGATTAAAGTAGTTCTCGGATTCTTTTTGTGGTATCAAGTTTCAAGTAAGAATCATGTTAAAACAATTCTTATTCAAGCAAACTCCTTCTACTTCGATTTGAATGGACTTCTACCAATGTCTTATGTATTCATGTCTTTCCTCTACCTAAAGTTTGAGCTCTCTATGTAACTCATGTCATATTTTGATATCCATACAAGGAGAACTAATGTCCGTCAGTGATTCAATATTTCAAGTATCCAAGCCATATGTTATGTTGCTTATGATCAAAACCTATGTCTCACAACATGCTTGGTCCTAAGAAAATATGTTTTTGTATGTCACTGAATCATTTTAAGTCGGAATTAGCAAAAGCGATAAAGTTGTGCGAACTTATAACTATCTTAACTCTGATAATAAGAAGCAATAGCTTCAAGTATCAATCTTTGTCTCAATTGTTGACTTTATGAATTCCGACCTTATGTTATACAAATTATCAGATATAAGTACCCATGTTTCAAATGTTATACAAATCATCAGTATGAAGGTGGTTGTGAAAGCGTGGTAGTGTGTTGGTGGGGGAGTAGATGATTTTGAAGACGAATATTTTGATTTAACTTATAAAGCTAAGGTTATAGGAGAAGGGGGGACAAGGAAATGAGTTTTCATTATGTGAGATAGTTAAGAAGGAGTCATATGGTGAAAATCTTAGTGAAATGATTGAATTGGCTGTTAGTTGGGAGATCCATAAAGTGGGTGTAGTAATGATAGGCTTAAATTTTGTGATTGATGAAAACACAAACCAATGTGCCGTGTGGTTCGTTTTCCTTGAATTAAGACTTAAGGTTGTCGGATTATAGTGATAGGGTGAGGTGATTTCTTAATGTGATGTAGAGTGCATGTCCTGTAGATTAAGTTAGCACCTCTTTCCTCCAAGTTGGGCTTCAGCGTAGAATTATTATACGGTGGGGCACAAAATTCTTGTGGTTAGATATGTTATGGGAGAATTGTAGGTGGGAAATTATGAAGTACATTGATTAATGTTAGGGCATAAATGAATAGTGTCTCTAAACTTAAGGTCCATTCGTTGTATCTTCTAAGGTGGAAAATGCTTCTAAATCCTGTATCCCGTGAAATCTCACTTCATGATTAGTACTGATGTCAATAGGGACTATGATCACTAAATAAACTCATGCCTTATGTTGTGATGAGAATTATTCATAGATCTCATGTGCAAGGTCATCCATATGAAAAATTTCACTACCTCATGCTTTGTGCTTACGCATTTCACTATAGGTTATCATGAAGCTCTTTTGATACCTTTACATACTTTTGTTGATGAAAAATGTTCAATGAGAGGTTACATTCCTCATTTCATCCCTTTAGAGCTTCAACAAGTCCCTACACATCATTCGGGGCCGAATGATCCTGAAGGGAAGATAATGAATTTAACACCCCGCACTTTTTGGCTAGAATGTAAACCATCACCTCTATGTCTAAAGGTTACAAAAGCCAATA
>NW_025826160.1:0-2057 GCF_002878395.1 Capsicum annuum | reverse complement strand
AAAAAATACAATTAACATTCAAAATAATATGTTGCAATAAGATAAAACATTAACTTGATGTGTTTAAGAGTTAACTAATAATAAGTTTGAAGTTATAAGTATGTACATTACTTTTCTTTTCTTTTTTGCATTTTGTTTTGTTATTTAAAATTTAATTGATTCTTATACACACACTACTATTTATTTAAATTATATTTGAAATTTAAAAGTGAGATCATATAAAATTGAATCAAGTTGAAAGATAAATTCGTCTTATTATATTTAATTTTTAAAAGTATTATTTCAATACATTATATTCACATCAAATAATAATTTAAAAAATATATATTTGGTCGGGATGAAGTTTGACTGATATGAAGTTTCTTAGAAATTTGGCATGATTAGTTTATTGAAATAAACATAATCGAACATTTATTTAAGTTATATTTAAGACTTACAAGAGAAAATTGAAGGAAAGGTGTCTTTTAAGTCTTGAATGAAGAATTGGTAACATTGACCAATTTAAAGGGTCAAACATAATTAAAAAACTTAATTAGGTTAATTGTGAACTTGATTAATATTTTTTAAACTTTTTAATCTTTTCAAAAATATAAATTAGCCCACACCCACAAAACTTTCCTCCCTCTGCAAATCAATCTCTCTCTCTCTCTTCTCTCTTTCTCTCGATAGTTTCTCTCTATAACTTCTCCCAACCAACAACTTTTCAAATTTCTCCCTTCAATCTTGTGCAACTTCAACCTCTGGCAACAAATAGTTTTGAGATCTTGTTCGTTCTTTTTTTACTTTCAACCGTCAGTCGACCTGACAACATTCTTCGGCGACAACAACTTCGAGTTCTTCATCGTTTCTTTTCGATTTTCACAAGTAAAAAATTAGGACTTTTAAGTTATGACGAAAATGAGGTACTTGATTTGTTGGTGTTTGCTATTTTTTATGTTTTTTGTTATTTTTGTAATATTGTTATTTTTTAGTTGAATTTCTCATCTGGATGTACCTACTACTGCTGTTTTTTAATAATCGATAAAACATGTAACGTGAATCCAACAAATGAGTATTTGTTGCAACATATATGACTAATCTCTTGCACATATTAGTAATCTGTTGCAACATATATGACTAACATGTTGCGCAGATTAGTAATTTGTTGCAACATATATAACTAATTTGTTGCATAGATTAGTAATATGTTGCAATATATATGACGAATCTGTTGCAACATATATGACTAATTTGTTGCAATAAATGAGTAATCTGTTGCAACATATATGACTAATCTGTTGCAACATATATGACTAATTTGTTGCAACAAATTACTTGTCTGTTGGATTCATTTTATAGTGTTGTAATATAAATCCAATATATGGGTCATCTGTTGTAATAGATTGGTCATATATTACAATAAATTACTCACTTGTTGCAATAGACGACTCATATGTTGGAATCATGTTACAGGTTCTATCCATTGTAGCATAGTAGATACACCAAATAAGAAATTCAACAAAAATTGTAATTTTACTTACAAAATAAGCTATGAAGTAATGTCCAAGTGATATACGAACAAAATTTGACCTAAATATTTTTAAAAAAATTTTAACAAGGGCACAACGAATAAGTAAAACACATGAAAAATTTCATGAAACAGGTAAAGAAGACAAAAATAATATACCATATATCAAATGCAAAAGGATCAAGGGGACAAACGTTTGAGTTCTCCTAAAAACGTTTAAGTTCCCTAATATTTTAATTGCTTTCTAATAGTTGACCCGTCTGTTACAACAGATTTTCCATCTGTTTGATAATTTCCAACAGGTGAATCATCTGATGCAACATGCTAGTCATCTATTGATTAAAATTAAGCAATTAATAGTAATAACTAAATTGATTTAGCTAAAATTAAAGACGTCTCTACGACAATGGGACAAATATTTGTGTTCTTCTAAAAATATTTGAGTTCCCTAATATTTTAATTATTTTTCAATAGATTATCCATTTGTTGCAACAAGTTAGTCATTTATTGCAACAGATGTTTATAACAGGTTAGTCATTTGTTTATTCAA
>NW_025826159.1:0-4793 GCF_002878395.1 Capsicum annuum | reverse complement strand
TACGTCTATAGAAGATATATACACATATATACGGACCATTCAATATACATGTACTGCTTTAAGTAAAATATACTACAATATATATATATATATATATATATATAGTTATAGTTATATATACTAATTTATAAAACATATACACATGTATACGTTAAATATATACGTCTATAGAAAATATATACACATATATACGCACCATTCAATATATATGTACTACTTTAAATAAAATATACTACATTATATATATATATATATATATATATATATAGTTTTATACTAATTTATAAAACATATATACATGTATACGTTAAATATATATACGTTTATAGAAGATATATATACACATATATACGCACCATTCAATATAGATGTACTACTTTAAATAAAATATACTACAATATATATACACTACAATATATACACGCACTATATATATATATTTATATACTAATTTATAATACATATACACACGTATACGTTAAATATATACTATTTTAGAAGATATATACACACATATACGTACCATTCAATATATGTAATACTTTAAAAAAATATACTACAATATATACACACACTATATATATAGTTATATACTAATTTATAAAACATATACACATGTATACGTCAAATATATACGTCTATAGAAGATATATACATATATATACGTACCATTCAATATATATGTACTACTTTAAATAAAATATACTATAATATATATATATACACTACAATATATAATTATATATATAGTTATATATTAATTTATGAGACATATACACATGTATACGTTAAATATATACGTCTATAGAGGATATATATACACATATATAAATTAATAATACTTGATAGTAAATTAATAATATATTAAAACTAAGTTATAATTAAATCCAATTTTAAAAAAATTAACCGGGCCGGTTAACCAGCGGGACCTGATCGGGTTTGGTCCGAGCTGGGTTAACCGGGCCCAACCAAAAAAATTAACCATCCCGGGACCCAGTACACTACAACCCGTGGGCTGATCGGGCCGGGCCGTTTTACATGCTTAACCATTTGGTACACTAGCGCGTCGTGGAGACATGCCAAATGGCAATTATCTGGAACCAGTAAGCCAACCCGATAAGGCCGCATTGCGGTGAACTTCCAAGTCTCAACCAGTGGGAGACCACAATTCCACCGCGTCGTGCCAAAGGCCAAAATGACACTCGTCGATTTTCAGTGGCCCAACACGATTGTGTCGCGTTGCACCAAGGCCAAAAATTAGAATTTTCAGTCTGCGATTTAAATTTCCAAGGGGGCGTTTGGTCATTTTCCTAAGCCCTAAAGTCGTCCTAAACATGAAATTAAAGCCTAATAGGGCATTATATGCCCATTATTCTCAAATTACTCTTCAAAGAATCCATCATCTTTAAGAACAAGAAACCCTAACCATCAAAATTCAAGGTCAAATCTTAAGAACTCATCATCAATCCTCTCAAATTCATTAACCCAGGTATGTTAAATGTTCATCCATAGGTCCCTTTCACTCATGAAGTCTAAGTATCCATTTTCAATTGTAAAGTTAAGCTCTTTTCAAGTTATCTTGATTTTAAATTATGACTAAACCATGAATTTTCATGAATCTTGTTCTATACTATATTTTAGCGAAATTGACATCTATTACTACACTCCATATGTTTGAAAATTGTTGTCTACTTATTTAATTCATGATTTGTGATAATGGTATTGAAATTGTGATTTACTACGAGCTTTAAACCAATTTCCTAGCTTGATGTACACCATGCATACCAAGTGTTTGATAAAATGCCTATAAGAATGAATATTTGATAAAGGCTTGCATGTTAAGTCCTCTAAGCTTAAGTATCATGTTACTATTATTGCTTTTGAGTCCTGGGGGTATTGAATACCTGAAAACCATAGCTATTTACTTATTCACATCTCAGTACCTTCAGAATAACTTCATATTATATTATGAGCATTACTAGATCAGTCAGTTAAACTCAGAATAGTCAGAAATCCAGTGTCATTTGGTTTGGAGTAGGACTTAGCACCGAACGAGTGCAGGGATGACACTTCCCCGTCAGATAGGCAGATTTGTTAGTATCAATCCTTGTACTCCAAAACTACGTAGCCAGCGTAGGATATGAGAAGTCACCCATCAGTTTAGGCTTGACTATCTCGCAGGGGTCACCCATCAGTTTAGGCTTGACACCCTTAGTCCTTTGGGATAGTACATCAGTATAGTAGATCCACACATCCAGTATTAGTACCCGTGGCACAGTGCTAACACCCTTCCAACTAGGGTTACAGGTTGGACCCCAATTAGCTCAGATTAGGTCATGTCGGCTAGATGATACCTCCCACAGTCTCAGTTACAGTCTCAGCTCAGTGATCCATTTTTAGTTGCTTGACCATAGCATACAATTACCAGTAACTCAGTTATCAGATTTTTAGTATGTACAAATTATATTAAGATCATGTTATATGGTTGTTCATGCCTCCCCAATATCCATAAATTTCATGTATCATCAATACTTACAGTTTTCATGCATCTTCAGTATTTACAAATTTTATGCACTTTATTCAGTATCTTATGTTATTCATATATATATATATACATATTCAGATGATTATTTATTCATGTTCATGGAACCATGCATATATGTCTACCTCATTTAGGATACCAATACATTCAAAGTACTGTTATATACTCTTTTCTTTTGTGCTATGATATATTATATCATAGGTTTGGACGTTCAGTTCCCAGATCACACATTGACTTATCAAATCCTCAGCAGTAGCAATGGTGAGTCCTCATATTTTGAGGACAGATTATTTTGCATTATGTTTTCAGTTTTCAGTAGTTAGTGGAGTTAGTTAGGGCCTGTTCCATCAGCTCATACTCAGTCAGTTTAAAGGCTTTTTAGATATATCAGTTAGTGATTCATCTTATTAGTATTTTATCAGATTCAGACAGTTGTTTTCTATAGATTCTTATTTCAGTATTGATACAGTGATAAAACCTTATGTCTTATCAGTTGTTCTTCCATTTTATTATTATCTGTTATACTATTATTCAGTGTTCACAGTAGGTACCAGCTCAGGAGTTAGCTTGCGATCCCTCGGGACTGTAAGTATCGTGTGATGCCCAGGGTGTTCTCTCAGGGCATTACGGAGAAAGATTCTAATTAGGTAAGTAACTCTTTGGATAAAGGCCTAACTTTTACTCTGAGATGATAAGTAACTCGCCACCTTTGAGTGTCCCGTGATGTTAAACTCAATAATGTCATTGTAGTAACGTGTATTCAAATAGAGCCTTTTGAATGCTGAGAGTTGCTTTAGATATTGCAGTGCCAAAAAACTATATGACTAATTGTTGTAGAAAAAGATCATCAATAGATGACAAATTAAAATACGATTAGAGAATCATAAAATTAGTTAAAATTGTTGAAAATTTATCAAAACATTTCGTTCTTAGAAAAAACAATGCTAAAAATAGAAAAGGTTACGTCCCACTAAATGTATCTTATTCAAGTCTCCAAAATGATCTGTGACACGGGTTAATTTCTCTTTTGTATGACTCTTTGTCTCTTACTACTGGAGAGTTGTGCACTGGGATCTTCATCAACGTCTATCACAGATGATTCATTCTCAGGTTTGCTTATTTGAAGCAAAGTTCACTTCATTCTCAGATACAAAATCCTAAGATTTTAGTCAAATTTTTTTATCAAAATTGGATATCTTTATGAACTTTAACAAATGATCAATATATCTACATATAAGTGTGTATCGAAATCATCGTTAAACCATTGTCTCTAGGTGGTATTTGTTCATGATTGAACTCTGGATATTATAAAAGAAAAATAATAATATCAACAACAATCTATATTCTAAGTTAATTTATTTTAATATAAATCAATAAATTCAATTTGTCTAAAAGAAATGTGAACATACAGTATATTTTTCTTCACTTGTAGAGGGACGATATTACGTGATGGGATCCTTATCATCACTAAATTTAAGAATAGTATAAACTTCATCATGCTAGTCTATATTATCTTTTTTGAACGGCACTTTAAACATGACCTCTCTATCAAGAAGGTTCCAACTCCAATAGATATAAAGATGCTTCCTGTATGAAGATTCACCAACATTATAAAATAAATAGTGGAATTAGAGAGGTTAAACTAACAGATTAAAACACGATTTTATTATTATTTACCTCAAGTAATCCTTTCAGTGACATTCTTTCTTATAAGTTTCATTGCATGTTGATCCCAAAGCAATAAAGTAACAAAGTCAGTCTCGGCAAGATCTGTTACTTTCAGGAATAATTTATACTGCAAGACATGTTTGAGTAAAAATTTTTATTTTTTATGATTAAAATTTAATTTAATCATGATTTTTCTAAAATTTGTGAATCTCAGAACTCTCAAGACTTTCACGTGTTTTGCAGTAAAATTTAATGCCAAGTGCATCAAACTTTCTACTATAATTCTTACCGTTCATATATGATCATTTTTTATCAAGATCTATATGTAATATAGTTTTATCAACATAGAAGTTCTCTTCTTATATTTATTAAAGTAACATAGTTAAAAATATTCACTTGTTACACTATAATTTAATATTAAAATAAATGAGATAGTGCTACTCACATCCATGCACTCAATTAACTGCTTGATAATTTTAATTTCAACCACTCCAGAAGTCAACTAATCAAAAATAGAATAGCTATGTTGAGAGGGCAGTTGACTAATCCTCTTAGATTTTTCTCCACGCACATCTTTTATTCT
>NW_025826158.1:0-1118 GCF_002878395.1 Capsicum annuum | reverse complement strand
GTTTTGTTATGATAAATATTTCTATGTTGATTTCCGTTTTAATCATGAGTAGCTAAGTTTATTTGTTAGGGTTATGGAAACCTTGTAGTATACTCTCTATTACTATGGGTTTCTGAATTTATGATGTGTAATCCACTTATATCATTACTCTCTTCATATTGATTGAATTCTCGTGGTTGCAAACATAGGGAATATGCCATTATAGCAATAACTTGTTCGATAGAAAAGTTGCTGTTTGGAAAAGAGAGTGTGACAAGAAAATAGGGTTTCCAACCCCTATTTTACACGTTAATGCCCTAGCAGGATTAACATCTTGGAGAGTTCGTATAATTTGTTGTACACTTTGGATTCGAGAGAACTAAGGTGAATAAATCCTTGATGGTTGAAAAACACTTGGATTTAGAATTAGAATACGTCTCTCTATAAGTGCATGCATGTATAAAATCCGTATTACTCATAGTTAATAGAGAAGTTGAAGCTACAAAGTGGACATAACCCTAACTTGTCATTCTCTGTGATCAAATACAATTACATATATCATCTCATCGTTACACTGATAATATTATTGTGCACTTAAACTAAACCCCCCTTATCTTGGAACCTTCGATTAATAGTCTAATAATAATCGCTATACTTAGTAACCATAGTATTCCCTGTGGGATTCAACAAACAACCCAATTGGGTTCTATATTTGACAGCGACCGCTTACACTTTCTAACGAGAGTTGTAATTTGGGTGTATCATGTGTGTGTATATATTGTCCTTCTGTGTTCTGCCTGTATGTGTTATATTGTATACTTGTGATCCTTTCTGGTTTGTTGCAATATTTGTGATATTATAGAACTTTTAGTGCAAGCTGTGTGGGCTACTGTTGTGGGACATTTTCTAATTTCAAGTGATGTGCCCTTAGTATGTATTTTGTATGCTTTATTTTCTACTTCTCTCGGTTGGCCTATGATATCTACTGAGTACTAGTGGACCGTACTCATTCCTACTGTGCCCTTTTAGTGAAGATTCGGGTTCGGGTGTGCCCTACTTTGCTTGATTCGGCAGTATTTTGAACCTCCAAGGTAGTGGGTGAATTTTAGGTATCCAGATGTCTTCTACTACCATTTTCT
>NW_025826157.1:0-1242 GCF_002878395.1 Capsicum annuum | reverse complement strand
TAGGAAAGAGGGAGTACTGAGTAGGTTTTTACAAACTGATATACTAACGACTGTTTTGAAATATACAACTGTTTTGGTATCAGAGCGAGAAGGTTTTGGGAACATTACCTACTAACTCGCAAAAGTTTATAAACTTTATATGAAAAAACATAGATCATTTCAACATATAAGGTGTAGTTATTTCTATTTATATAGAGAAATTAGAAAAACAAACAACATATTAATTAGAAAAAGTAATTTAGAAGAAGGTCGAAAAAGGCTACTAAAAGTTAATAAAGTACATAAAGTTTATTATAACGACTTATTAAGCGCCGTACATTGGGAAATACAAGGTTGCGAAAGAGACTTAGAAAATAGTACTTCAGCAATAAAGTGGCTTAAAGAATGCATTAAGAGAAAAGCATATCAATTAGGATAATAAATGTCAATAAGATATATCGAGTGTATAAGAGAAATACAACAACAATATTATAGAGAATTTATATATAAATATCAACTTGTAAAAATTCGAAAACAATTTGTAGAGAGATTAGAGTTGTTAAATAAAGAAATAAGAAATCTAGAACTAGATATCTTAAATTTTAAAGAAACGGACGAAATAATTACCATAACATCCAACTATTATAAAAAGGCATTAATTAACGAAAAATTTAGGCTGATAGAAAATATACAAGAAGTAGAATTGGATATAACCTATACGAATAGTAGATTGAAATATCAAACTAAGCTAAGCAAAAAATATCTTAACTTAAACCACTAAGGATAACAAGATAGCTTCGTTAAAACACCTCGATTACCTAGATCTTAGATTTCAACCAGAAAAGAAATATAGAATATTAAAAAACAACTCTACCATAAGGTGTAATTTCAACCAGGGAGAACACATTTTACATTCGGACGATAAACAATACAACACAATAATAGATTTTTTGATAAATACAAGCGAGAAAATTCAGGAAAAAGATAACAGTATAATAAGAACTCTAGACCAAATAGAAGTTACTCAGAGTAAATATAAAAAGACACTAGATAAGATAGAACAGAATTTAGATTATCTCAAGTCACAAGAAGTAGAAATAGACAGAAAGATCCAGTATTTAAACCACAAGTTTAGTTTAGAACAAATACCGACAAAATTAGAAATTAAAAAACTAATAGCAACCATAATAGAAAAACCTAAAGAATTGGAATTAAGGACAACTCAACTAATATCTAAGCTTATAGAACAAGTAGAAAATATAA
>NW_025826156.1:0-1016 GCF_002878395.1 Capsicum annuum | reverse complement strand
CTTGATATCCAAGAACCAGGGTTCTCCATTGAGCTCTTCTTCAACCGCATTATAGTAAGCATGCTGATCACGACTCTGTATATGCACTGGATCGATGTAGGCTTTATTAGGATGTTGGAGCATTGAAGACAGAGTGGCTAAAGCATCAGCAATTTCATTATGAATCCTTGGAATATGCCTAAATTTTACTAACACAAACTGTTGACATAGCTCTTGCAAGCATTGAAGATACGGGATGAGCTTCAAATCTCGCATCTCCCAATCGCCTTGAATTTGATGGACGAGCAAATCCGAATCTCCCAACACAATTAATTCTTGGACTCCCATATCAACAGCTAACCTCAAACCAAGAATGCAGGCTTCATACTCTGCCATATTGTTAGTACAGTAGAATCGAAGTTGTGCTGTTACCGGGAAATGTTGTCCTGATTCAGAGATAAGAACCACACCTATTTTGACTCCTTTCATATTGACAGCTCCATCGAAGAATAACCTCCAACCTGGATCAGTATCTATAACGACTTCATCGACACATGACACTTCTTCGTCAGGAAAATATGTCTTTAATGGCTCGTACTCTTCATCGATGGGATTCTCAGCAAGATGATCTGCCAAGGCTTGGGCTTTCATGGCGGTTCGAGTCGCATATACAATGTCGAACTCGGTAAGCAATATTTGCCACTTTGCCAATCGACCCGTTGGCATAAGCTTCTAAAAGATATACTTCAAAGAATCCATACGGGAGATGAGATAAGTAGTATGGGATGATAGATAATGCTTCAACTTCTGTGCTACCCAAGTTAGGGCACAACACGTCCTTTCAAGAAGAGTATACCTGGCCTCATATGCGGTGAACTTCTTGCTAAGATAATAAATAGCCTGCTTCTTTTTGCCTGTGACATCATGTTGACCCAGGACACAATCGAAAGAATTGTCCATGACTGATAAATATAGGTTTCATCTAACCCTAAAAAGATTTGATTTAGGTTTCGAAAGGGTTTTTATTATTAAAGTGA
>NW_025826155.1:0-4041 GCF_002878395.1 Capsicum annuum | reverse complement strand
CTGATTCTCCTTTTTCAGGATGTGAGATACGTAGGTGCCCTTATTGGATTCAGTGATCTTTTCAAAAAAAAATAAGGAGAAAGAGTTTTAGAAAAGTGTTGAACTCTAACACATTTGTTGTTTTTGTTGATTGAGTTTAAGGTGGTTGGTTTGTGGCATTCTGGCTGGTCCTCCATATCACACCAAATTCAAAGGGTTAGTTGTGTCCAATAAAGATATAGAGAGTGACATCATGGATCAAACAAAGAGTCATGAAAATGAGAGTTTGAAGCAAGAGATTTGGAGGCTAAGACAACAAATGACAGAAATGCATCAAGCTTGGGCCAGTGATACCCTGAGTTTTCCATCACAATTGCAAGATCCATGTACTAATGTTGTTGATGCACGACAACATGCCTCAGAATTCATCCCAAGCCAAAATAATCTCAATACTTCCACCACTATTTCTCTAGCCCCTCGGCGTAAGCCTACCACATTCACAACACCACATGTCATCTGTGATTTTTTTGCACAATCCTCTATTGAGACATCTACATTAGCTAGCCGCCCAACGGTTGTGCTTCCCCAATTTGCTAGTTAACCCATGTTCAATATTCGTGGTTATCATTTTTATACTCCTGAGACTACTTTTAAGTTAACTGGACTAACAAAATTTCTTAACAAGAAGCCTAGTATGCCAGAAGAGTCAGAGAAAATAGTTAGAAAGATGAAGAGTGCAGAAAATGCTACAAAAAGTTCCCTACGACTTATGGGTAAAGAAGATGTTACATACAAAGACTGGGGCATGTCTTCAAGTGTTAACCCCCCTCCAATCCTTAAGATATCAAAATTTGAGGAGCAAGATAGACACGAGGAATCCGTGAAACATTTGGGACAATATTGCAATCAATTCAGGGAAACTGGAGGAAAGAAGAGTAAGAAAGATACAACTGCTATTGTAGTTGGAGAACGGGCACATCCAAGAAGACGATGTTGTCGTTGCCGTCTGTCTCAAGCCCAAGTTCATACCCAAACTCTCTATAATCCCTCTCAAAATCCATTATACTCCATTTCCCCACCTCCATATCTAGTATATTTAGCACAACCATATATTCAACTCCCTCCTTACCTACAATGGTGTGTACCAACTCTTCAAAGTCATCCTCAAACTCCATAAATATACCAAAGCCCTTCTAGTCCAGATTTTCAGTCCAAGACAAACAATGAAATAAGGCAGAAGTCGAGGGATAGCTTTACACCAATTAGAGAGTCGTATGCAAGTTTATTCCAGAGATTGGTATAGTGGGGCATGATCACTCCTCTCCTTAGGTATACTCCTGACCCATATTCAAGAAGTTTTGATCCTAATCATTCTGATGTTCAGGATCACAGTATTAAAGATTTTCATGCTATGAAAAGAGAAATTGAAAAGATGATTCAAGATAAATCAATCATGGTGCAGAACATTGACAGTGAGGAAAACTCTAGTCATGATGATATGCAAACCAGTGGCTAAGATGTCAGGCTGAGCAATTGAGAAGTCATCCCTCTCCCTACTAGGAAGAGATCTGGTATCTTGTTTTGTTTTCTTTTTTGTTTTCTGAATTATTTTGGGGTTATAGTTCGGGATCTATCTTGTTTTGTTTCTCTGTTGTATTTGTTTAAACCCTTCTATCTTTCCTTTCAATGAAATATGGTGTCCCTTAATTGTTTTGTCTTATTTTAAGTTAGTTTGTCTGATTTGCACAATGCATTTTATGTTGATTCTAGTGTTATGACATGCCTGCAAAATTTTTAGCCAAATCTTGAAATCCAACTTAATCGTGAAGCATTGAATCAGAGAGTTAAAGTTAGGAAAAAAGAGCATCTGAGAAAATAGGTAGAGTGCTAAGACATTTGGTGACAAGTTCAAGCCTTCTTTGAAAATTAAGGCAATTATTTTGAGAATCACAAGAATAACTTGGTCATCAATTGAAAACATTGCTCAATTAGGTCAAATAGCGGATATGTGATCCCGAGGGACAGAAAAATCAACTCCATGAAAGCATGAGTCATTCAATGTGAGGAATGTACAACAGAAGTAGAGTGATATATTGAATAAAGTGCAAGAGTAATGAAGCACAGACTCAGTTAAAGTTAATGCTTAAAAAATGTCACAAATGATCTTCATCTCTCACTTTCATATTGCATGATATGTACTTGCATTTTCAAGGATTGATATGACAAAGGCATTTTATTCTGCTATCCAAACATCGTTACATCCTTTGTTTACCCCATGTGAGCTTTAGTTCTGTTTATTTCATATCCCTCTATTGGAATCAATATAGAGTCCACAAAGCTCAAAAAGAAAGTGTCGAGCAAAAAAATAGTGTCAGAAAAGTTTTAAAAAAGAGAGAAGAAAACAATGTGCCCAAAAAGAAAAAAAAGAGAAGAGCATTAATAAAAATAAAGTCAGAAAAGTCCCAAAGAATCAAAAGAAAAAAAAAGAAGGAAAAACAAGTCAGAATCAAGCAAAAAAAGAATAAGCTGCCAAAACTACGCGTGACCTGATTCTCCTCTTTTCAAGGGGAGATACGTAGGCTACCCTACTCTGGGCTCGGTCCAACCAAATAAACAATTTAGAATTGCCAAGTCAAAAGAAACTAGGAATAAGTTAATCCTCATTGTTTGAGTCGACTCCAAAAGTTGTAAGTCCCACCCCACTTCAAGTGTCGTTTGGGCCCCATGCCATCTTTTCTTTCTAACCCTATCCAAAAGCCAAGTTACAACCAAAGAAAGACCTTCAGATCAATATTTGAAAATGCTAAGGTTAATCATGCAATGGATGTGATAACATATTTTGGGAACTACTTGTCTTCCTCAGCATAAGGAACCAGGAGAGAAATAAAAATGAGAGTCTTATTGGTGAAACCCTCGCGGGCACCATAAGGCAATAGTGAGTTGACAGAATGAAAATGCGAGAGTCTTATTGGTGAAAACCCTCCCGGGCACCATAAGGCAATAATGGGTTGAGAGAAATAAAAATGAGAGAATCTTATTGGTGAAAACCCTCACGAGCACCATAAGGCAATGGTAAGTTGAGGGAAATAAAAATGAGAGAGTCTTATCAGTGACAAACCTCACGAGCACCATAAGACGACGGTGAGTTGAGATAAATAAAAATAAGAGAGTCTCATTGGCAAAAAATCCTCACGGGCACCATAAGGCAATGGTAAGTTGAGGGAGATAAAAATGAGAGAGTCTTATCAGTGACAACCCTCACGAGCACCATAAGACAACAGTGAGTTGAGACAAATAAAAATAAGAGAGTCTTATTGGCAAAAAAAACCTCACAAACACCATAAGGCAATGGTGAGCAGAGAAAAGGATAATGAAAGAGGCTTGTTGGCAAAAAACATTCAAGGGGCCACTAGCTAAATGAGGTCTTAAATGCAATTGACCTAAGGAAGCAACTCAATTTCGAGGTCATTAACTCAACAACAATTTGTAGAAAGTTTTGGATAGAAAGATCAGGCAGTTAAATCCGATATGCATGTCATAATTATTAGAATTGACTGTCATTTTTAGATAAACTTTTCTTTCATTTTTTTCGATGGGGACATTCATAGCCGTTTTTTTCTTCTTTTTAGTTATATTTTTATTTTTCTTGAGTCAGTTATCCTAATAAAACAAAAATTGTTGTCATTTTTTCTCTTGTGTTTGAGTTAAGTCCATGTCAAAACAAGTGAGAAAAGATTCCAAAACTGGCTACCAGCTTCTTCAATTGCACAAAACAAGACAAAGGGCCAGCACATGAAAGAAACAAAATTGCAAGTCATAACAAGGCATACAGAAAGTTTTGTTGATAGACAAGTCTGGGATTTTACTTTTGTAAAGGACACTCCTGAAAAATAGAATTTTACTTTCGATTCAAGACCCTCCTAGAAAATCAGATTTTACTTTACGTTCAGGACCCTCCTGGAAAAAGAAATTTTACTTTCTGTTCAGGACCCTCCTTAAAAATGGGATTTACTTTATGTTCAGGACCCTTCTGAAAAATGGCATTTTACTTTCTGTTCAGGA
>NW_025826154.1:0-2324 GCF_002878395.1 Capsicum annuum | reverse complement strand
CTAACTTAGTTTGTTTGTCCATTACAGTAACAGTAGCTTAAAACCTGCCAATGTTGTGTCATGTCAAAGCCTGAACGAACAAAATAAAGGGGACAATAATGGTTGGAAGGACGATGACGAGACACATTTAGTTGAAGATATGGAGGAATTTGAGAATCGCAAAAAACCCAATCTGGAAGAAACTGAAACAGTTAACTTGGGAGATCACGATAAAATCAAAGAGACCAGTATCAGTGTCCACCTCGCGGTGCCACAAATGGAAGAGCTCATCCACCTGTTGCGAGAGTATATCGACGTGTTTGCTTGGTCCTATGATGATATGCCAAGGTTGAGCACCAGTATTGTGTCACATAAATTGCCGATAAATTCTGAGTTTGATCCAGTCAAGCAAAAAATGAGAAAATTCAAGCCAGATTTAAGTCTAAAGATCAAGGAAGAAGTGATAAAATAAATCCAGTTTAAGGTTGTCGAGGTCACAAAATATCCGACATGATTGGCCAACATCGTCTCTGTGCCAAAGAAGGACGGCAAGATTCGAATTTGTGTTGACTATAGAGACTTGAACAGAGCCAGTCTTAAAGATAATTTTCCATTGCCCAACATCCACATTCTCATCGATAACTGTGCGAGACATGAAATGCAGTCATTCGTTGATTGTTTCGCCGGCTATCATCAGATACTGATGGATGAGGAAGATGCAGAAAAAATGGCTTTTATTATACCCTGGGGTGTTTATTATTACAGGGTAATGCCGTTTGGTCTCAAGAACGCAGGCGCGATATATATGAGGGCCATGACGACGATTTTCCATGATATGATCCATAAGGAGATTGAGGTATACGTGGATGATATAATTATCAAATCTCACGAGAGTTCGGATCATCTAACTCATCTGAAGAAATTCTTCGACAGATTAAGAAGGTATAGTTTGAAGTTAAATCCTGCTAAGTGTGCTTTTGGTGTGCCATCAGGGAAATTACTGGGGTTCATAGTCAGCAGAAGAAAGATCAAGCTAGACCCATCCAAAATCAAGACAATTCAAGACTTGCCACCGCCAAGGACCAAGAAAGAAGTTATGAGTTTCCTGGGTCGTCTGAATTACATTAGCAGATTCATCGCTCAATCAACAGTCATATGCGATCCAATTCTCAAGATGTTGAAGAAAAATGCACTGAATGAGTGGATAGAAGAATGTTAGAGAGCTTTTGATCGCATTAAGGAATACTTGTCTGCACCACCGGTTTTGGTCCCACTGAGAGAAGGAGTTTCTTTATTGCTTTACCTGTCAGTCTCAGAAAATGCTTTCGGATGCGTCCTCGGGCAACATGATGAGACCGGCAGGAAAGAGAAGCCATTTACTACTTGAGTAAAAAGTTCACATCATATGAAGCCCGTTACACTCTTATAGAAAGGACATGTTGTGCTTTGACTTGGACGGCACAAAAGTTGAGGCATTATCTGTCGTCCTACACAACTTACCTCATCTCGAGAATGGATCCATTGAAGTATATATTCCAGAAGGCCATGCCTACAGGAAAGCTAGCCAAGTGGCAAATGTTGCTGAGTGAGTTTGACATTGTGTATGTAACCCAAAAAGCAATCAAGGGGCAAGCCTTAGCAAATCATTTGGCTAAAAACCCAGTTGATGAGGAATACGAGCCACTTCGGACATACTTTCCAGACAAGGAAGTTTTGTTCATAGGAGAAGATATCACGGAAATCTACCCCGGAGGAGGCTATTTTTTGATGGGGCGGTCAACTTCAAAGGTTCAGGAATTGGAGCAGTTTTGGTGTCGAAAACGGGCCAGCATTATTCGGTAACTGCTAAATTACGTTTTCCATGCACCAACAACATGGTTGAATATGAAGCTTGCATCCTGGGGCTTAAATTGGCACTTGATATGGGTGTTCATGAATTGCTAGCCATCGAAGATTCAGATTTGCTGATTCACCAGGTACGGGGAGAATGGGCGGTAAAAAACTCCAAGATTACTCCTTATGTGGAGCTGGTGCAAGAATTATGCGGAAGATTCAAGGATGTTGATTTCAGACATATCCCATGGACACAAAACGAGTTTGTTGACGCTTTGTCCACGATATCTAAGGTGAAGTAGAGAGACTGTTTCCGATAGACTCCCGGCTCAGAACAGATAACACTATAACAAACACAAAACATAAAAGCATATAAACTAATACATTATGCAAAATAAACAAACACTCCTAGCTAATACAGGAAATAATACAACCACAAGATAATTCTATATAAACTATCTATTCAAAATCATAGACACGACTCAAACACCACGAACATAAAACTCCATACG
>NW_025826153.1:0-1610 GCF_002878395.1 Capsicum annuum | reverse complement strand
CTAGATTTTAATCATATCAATTTTAGCATTAAATTACACGTTGTAAACGGCTAATGTCAATTCATCTATTTTCTCTCATCAAAACTACCTTATATTACTGGTAACCTACTAGTAGAAGTAGTGCACTATGTGGAACTATTTAGAAATATATTGCCACACTTACCGATAATCGAAACCTAAATAATGAACTTCATGAAGAACAATATTACTGGTAACTTGCTAGTAGAAATAGTGCAGTTTATGGAACTATTTAGAAATACATTGCCACACTTATTGATAATCGAAACCTAAATAATAACTTCATGAAGAACAACATTGTCAATGTATTGATCTACAACAAAAATAGCCCCTCAATAAATGTCCATATAACATCATTCTAATGGCAAACCATTGCCTCATCTTCTATGGTGAAATCTAAACAAGTGGCTATAATATCTCCAACTAAGTTAAATAACAAAGCTGCAAACTTCCATCCATGAAACAAATGGTAACATCTTTTGTAGGAATTTGGTGTAATGAAACAAACTGTACCTATCCCAATGTTGTAGTCTCATTCTTTCTCTTGAATTATTTTAATTACTTGCTTGCATTTTGTTCGGTGCTATACTGCTACTTTTTGATCTTCTACGGATTTCAAGTAATAAAATTTCGTAGAATCTTTTCATTCGGCTTCCAAGTTAGAGATCTCATTGTATTGTTCTTCTTACTTCATAAAGAAAGAAAAAAGAGAAAAGGGAAAGGAAAAACCCTATTTTATTCTTTTAATCCTTTATAATGAAAATCTAGATATAGCTTTTAGGCAACAACTACTACTCAATCTTAAAATACTTGGGGTTGGCTATATGAATCCTCATTGTTCTTGACTTCATGTCACCGCGTTCAAACCTATCTGGATCCAATATATAAAAATTTTGTTTTTTTAGAACTAGTTACTTGAGAAATGTTCAGTGACTGATTTTATTTTCAGATACATTATGGGAGTCAATAAATTTATCATCAAACATCACTTTCTCACTCTATTCTTGTCTTTCATACAGATTTGTATTTTTGTCACTGTTATTGTTGTTGCACTAGCGAATTTATCTGAGATGTTTAAATTTTTTTGGTCTGTGATGAATATATGCTTGTTTGGATAGTAAATCGACATTTTCAAAAAATGTGTATAAATTTTACAAAAATAATATAATTCTATTCTAAGGAGGAGATTGTGTTATCTTTAAAGTTGAAATACCTGATATAGTAAGATATAATAATGTGATGGTAACATGTTATGTGAATATATTATTTTTCTTATCGTTTATTTCTTCTTAATCTAAGTTTTATGTATTCTCCAAGGTTATAGCACCTAGTAAGCAATGGATGCAACTTTTTCTTTATAATTGAACCGACAAAATCTACTTAGACGGGGCGAAAAAGTTTGTGAATTATGCTTTTCGGGAAAAAGAAGAAGAGTGTGAAATACGGTGTCCGTGTTACAAGTGTTGTCATACAACATTAGCAACTCGTAAAATGATTGAGATGCACTTGAAAGTCCATGGAATAATTGAAAATTATACCTTTTGGTTCACCATGGGGAACAGTTAGGTGAGCCATTATCAGACTCCGAAGAT
>NW_025826152.1:0-1486 GCF_002878395.1 Capsicum annuum | reverse complement strand
ATGCATGTTCATAAAAACCACACCCATGAGATTTTAGGATAACCCCATGTACCTCTATTTCCAAAGATAATAGATGTTTCTTGAAGCTTGCGGATTGATGATTTCAAATATGTAATTATCTTCGAAAACCTACGGTCGAATCTTGAACTATTTGGGTTTTTATTTTGAAACCCTAAGGAGAGTCTTTGAGCACTTTTGATGAATGAAGGTGTATTTTGGGGTCCTTGGAACTGAATTTCGTGTTTTAGGGCTAAGTAAGGGTGGAAAAAGACCATTTTGCCTCAAAAACGGAGTGTTTAAGTCACTTGAATTCTTTATATAGATGCCGCCCATCCCATTGCCTATGTTTACATAGGCCCCGCCTAGGCTATCACCTATGTTTACATAGGCGCCGCCTAGGCTATTGCCTATGCTTTCCAGTGTCCATGGGCGATTGGTTAGGCGATGCATATCACTTTGAAAGGCCATAACTTCTTGCTCGGGTGTTGGATTTTAGCAAAATTGGTATCGTTGGAAAGATAACTCGAAGACCTATCATTTGACACATAGTAGGCTACCTAATTCGACATATACAGAGAGTTATTGTTGATGGAAGCTGACATACTTTACAACATCCACTAAAACTTAGTCGATTGAAATAGTTTCAACTCGTCCTTGAGTTGAAGGACCTCTATGGTCTAAATTCAAGATTGAATGGATTCACATGATACACAAATAATTAGCTTACCGTATTGGCATAGGATTTTATGGCTTTGGGATTTATCAACACATCGGAATCATGGTCTATATTGTAGCCCGAAATGCGGGGCGTTACATTTTCCCCCCTTAGGATCATTCATCCCCGAATGATGATGCAGGACACAGACAGACACGATTTCAAGCATAATAAAGGACTAGGAAAGATAAGATAGGAATAGTACCTTCTGTCTCATCCTCTATCGAAGCAAACAAATTGGGATATCTAATCCTCATGTCATCTTCTGACTCCCAAGTTGCTTCTTCGACTTTCTGATTCCTCCACATTACCTTTACTGAGGCTTTACTGAGGCTATCTCTTTGCTCCTCAGCTTTCGAACTTGGCGATCTAAAATTTCATCGGGCTCTTCTTTGTAAGACAAGGAGTCTGTCACTTTGATACCCTCTACTGGCAATAACAAAGAATGATCTCCAATGCATTTCTTCAACATGGATACATGGAATACCGGATGAACGGAACCCAAACTTGCAGGCAATTCTAGCTCATAAGCAACTGTACCAATATTTTTCAGAATTTGATATGGCCCTATATAGCGAGGGCTCAATTTACCCATTTTTCCAAACCGCATAACTCCTTTCATAGGAGAAACCTTGAGAAACATCCAATCACCAACTTCAAACTCTAGTTCTCTTCTCCGAACATCGGCATAGGACTTCTGATGACTCTAAGCAGTCTTGAGTCGTTCTCTAATGATCTTCACTTTCTCCATCGCCTGATGAACAAGATCAT
>NW_025826151.1:0-1549 GCF_002878395.1 Capsicum annuum | reverse complement strand
GTTTAAGTGAGAAGAAAGCAGAAATTATGAAAAATCAGATAGAATTTTTAGGAATACAAATAGATAAAAGCGGAGTCAAAATGCAACAACATATAGTCCAAAAAATAATAAATTCAGAAGAAGAATTAGATACAAAAAAGAAATTACAATCATTTTTAGGATTAGTAAACCAAGTAAGAGAATATATTCCAAAATTAGCATAAAACTTAAAACCATTACAGAAAAATTAAAAAAAGGATGTAGAATATAGATATAATGAAGAAGACAAAAAACAAGTACAGAAAATAAAATTATTTTTTAAAGAATTACCAAAATTACAATTTCCAGATGAAAATAAAAAATTTACATATATAGTAGAAGCTGATGCAAGTGAATATAGTTATGGAGGAGTACTCAAATATAGGTATGAAGTAGAAAAATTAGAACATTATTGTAGATATTATTCAGGAACGTTTAACGAAATAAAAATAAAATGAAAAATAAATAGAAAAGAATTATGTTCTTTATATAAATGTTTAATAGCATTTGAACCATATATCGTGTATAACAATTTTATTGTTAGAACAGATAGTACACAGGTACGATGGTGGCTAACAAGAAAATACAAAACTCAGTTACGACAAAGGAAATTTGAAGACTAGTATTAAATATACTGAATTTTACATTGACAATTGAAGTAATCAATACTAACAATAATATCATTGCAGATTAGTTATCAAGACAAAGCTACTCAAACTGATTTACCAATGGAAGAGGCTGATGCCAAAGCTACTCAAACTGATTTACCAATGGAAGAGGCTGATGCCAAAGATACTCAGACTGATTTATTGCTCCAAATGTTTAAACAAATCGAGTTATTACAAGAACGAGTTATTACACTAACTACTGAAGTTACAAATGTAAAAGTGCAAGTCGAGCACTATAAAGAAACAAGATACTATGCAGGAAGAGCACATTAAAAAACTAAATCTAGAAGGTGACGATGAGAAACACCTTAAAACTCAAATTACTGACGTAACTTCAATTACAGCTGCAGGTACATCTAAATGGAAAAATATAGTCACTAAAAGTAGACCTGAAAAACCAAAGAAAAAGAATTATAACCTTAGTCAAATATTTTCAAAACCATATACACCAAATATACAAAATTTAGATGTATTTGCTCCTCCCCAGATACATATATATTCTGAATCACTTAACCAAGAAAAACAGTCATAGAATTATTCTTCTCGTAAATACATTGACAACATACACACCTTACAAACCTTATTAAATACCAAACCTATTCAAAGTGAAGAGCTAGCCGCACAACAAAAAGGATATATTACCCAGAAATGCCAAAATTACAATAAACTTATTGCCTTACCAGGTACAAGCCCAAATTTTATTAAATCATGTTACTATTATGGACTATTATCTACAATTTACACAACCGATGGAGAAGAGTTACTATTATGGACTATTATCTACAATTTACACAACCGATGGAGAAGAGTTAAATTATAAAGAATTTATGACTTACAAGAGAATTACCAACGGACAATTATTC
>NW_025826150.1:0-1074 GCF_002878395.1 Capsicum annuum | reverse complement strand
CCTCTTTATCTTTCTTTATTGATTTCTGTTCAGTTGCTTTTTTTTTTTTTGTCCTTTTCCCAAAATGTACTTAGGAAAAAAAAAATTCATGTATAGAATTTTCTTATTAAATGAAACTTGGATAGTATCTATAGTTAAAACGATAAATTTGTTTTTAAAATGTTAGTATATTTTTTAATTTTACGATTACAAATATAAAAGTGATGATTCATTAACCACTTGAAACTTTTAATGGTAAATTATATATGTGCTTATAATAAAATGAGTTAATACATAAAAATAATGACCCTAAACTTGACACCAAATTATAACTTTGACCTTAAACTTTGATAGTGCACAAATATGACTTTTAACTATTCAAAACTACACAAATATGATCTCCAATCCTACGTGGCAAGACGCGTGTTCAACACGCAAAATTGGGCGCGTCCAGCTTAAAATCTAAGGGTATAATACATAAATATGACTTTAAACTTTGACAGTGCACAAATATGACTTTTAACTATTAAATCTGCCCAAATATGACCTTTAAATAACTCTTCACTGTTATTTTTTCATTATTTTCAGCTCAAAGATAAAAATGACATCTAATTTCTTTTGTCATTGCGGAAAAAGAGCAATATTGAATATTTATTAATTACGCGGGTCAGCCTCATATGAAAAAATCGAGCGGGTATGTATATATATTATAAAGCAGAGGACGAATTTAAGTTATATAATATATCAAAATATTATTTATTTAAATATTAAATTAAAGATGAAACTATACTAATAATAAAAAAATTATAGTTTTAATAAAACGTTATTAAATTAATGCTATTAGTAGTAGTATATTAAATTAACATTATCAAATTAACTTAATTAAAATGTTATTAAAATATTATTAAATTAACGAGGGGCGGACCTACGTGGTTGCCATGAGGTTCACCCGAACCCCCTCGGTAAAAAGATTACGTTGTATATATATAAGATAGAAAATGTATATTTATGTACGTATATTAATGTTGAACCACATGAAATAAGACACTTAGATAACCCAGTGGTGTTATTTGCTCTTCTTGGGTGCTTCCTTCA
>NW_025826149.1:0-2031 GCF_002878395.1 Capsicum annuum | reverse complement strand
TTATGATGACCATTTTGATATTCATAAAAGTTGCCACAATTTAACAAGCAGCAAGGCAAATCATTTCATAAGAATACTGCTTCCACGCAAAAGGTAAAAAAACATAATTCACTCATCCTCTGTATCAGTGAAAGGCACCCGGTTTGCTATACTGCAGGGGGGTGCCTTATGGAGATAAACAAAGGATAGAAGTAGAAGTGGAGCAACTGCCTTTTAAGAAAATAATTGCAACTGATGCAAGCTTCGAGGATCCAATTTCTCTATGTTATCTTCAATTTTTCTCTCTCAAAAGGTATGTGGGACTATCCTAAATCTCATGGGCATGAGTTTAATGTTTTTACAAGCCTTAAAGTATACTAGTGTGGAATCACTAGTGTTGCAAAACTTGGTTCGAAACCTTGGTGCTTGAGTGGTTCACGCCCTATTGTGTCATTGTAAGAGTGTAGGTGTTGCTTTTTACATATATTAAGGGTCTTAGTATATTGTCTAGTGCCTTTAGTAAATCCATGCACTCTTTCATTACATGCATTATGAACATTAAATATTCATGCTAGATTCCCTCTTTAGTGATTTTAAAACCACCTTTAAATCATAACAAGAGTTCAATCATTTCATATAGTGCTTTTCAAGGATGCATTATAAAACAATTCATATGCTATGAGAAATCTGAAAAAAATTCATAATAAGAGGGAATTCACCAAAAATCATGCTCTCAACAAGAATTCATTCTTAAATACATGGTTTCATACATTCATATTCTCAAATCACTTTGGGAAAGGTCAAAAGACCGAAATAATGATGTTAAAACATTTAATACATGAATATATACATAGATTCAAAAATCCCATTCTAAAACATAATTTTTCTATGCCCATGAGAATTTAGAAAAAACCCGCATACCTCTATTTCGGAAAATAATGGGTACTTCTTGAAGCCTGTGGATTGGGGATTTCGAATCTCCAATCAATTTTGAAAACCCATGTTTAAATCTTGATTTATTTGGGTTTTTAGTTTGAAACCCTAAGGGTGTTCTTGAGAGAAAATTTGAGAAAAGGATTATATTTTGATGAATTGGGAGCTAAATCTGGTGTTATAGATAAAATTTGGGTGAGGTGAAATGACTAAAATGCCCCTAAGAAAACAAACATAGTCGAAACTGTCCCTCAGTTGACAAACTAAAAGGCTGAAGTAAAACGAGTATAACTCCTTACTCAGATGTTGGATTTGGATGAAACCAATTGCATTGGAAAGAAAACTCAAAGAGGTTTCATTTTATAGGTAGCATCTCTCCCAGTTTATTATATTCAGAGAGTTATGATCATTTGAAGTTGACCCTAAAATGGTGAAAACTGGGCAACAGGCTATGCGTTTTGCTACTATTTTGAAATCCAAACGCAGCCTTATGCATTCCAAAAAATTTTGAAACTTATCCGAGATGTACTATGAGCTTGTCCGATCATAACGCAACTTGAAAATTTAAAAACGGAGGTTGTAAAGGTTGAAAAGTTGTATCCCGAATATTGCCAGCTAAAATGACTCTAAGTCCTTATTACACTTAGAAAAAATTTCAAGTTTTTAAGTCTAATAGCACTCTATTAAAGTCTAATCCATGCACGACTTTTACGAGGTGTTACAGCATATCAATATCTTGTGTTAGATTATGATATTTTGATTTAGCATGAGATGATGAAGAATGATCAATGCTCTTTTGGGATGTAATATGAGAAGCATAGGAACTTTGACAATTTGTGAAATTCGTCATAGTTTGCTTTCCTTTCTTTTTTCTTAAATCATTCCCATTGATAGGGGCAGATTTAAAAGATCTGTAAAACATTAACAAAAAAATATCTTGATCAAAGTTATAACTATGTAAAATAATTATATAATGAACAACATCTATTGTTTAAAAATGACATATCTATAATGTAATTATGTTTATGAATTATATAAATATAACAAATAAGATTTGTGAAAAAAAATTAATAAAAGATCATACCACTGTTATTAGAGGATGTTTTAAGTCATTTCTGA
>NW_025826148.1:0-6852 GCF_002878395.1 Capsicum annuum | reverse complement strand
TTTTTTTTTTTGGGTAATTTTGGTTATTAAAACCTCCTTTTTTGGGGTAATTTTTGGTGTTAAAACTTCACGCGTTATTGTTTCAAATTGATATTTGAGTATCAATTTGATAATGTGTACTTGGCATATTGTACACCGCAAATTTACGAATTCGTATGTAGAAACTAGAAATTGAGAAAATAATTACAGCATCATCGTTAGGATTTGAATATGTGACCTAAAATGATTTTGAACTCTACTTGCACTATAGTAGCTTAGTCGGGGGTTTGGGCCACAGGTGACAAAAGAGTTTTAAAATGAGGTGTAGGTGACACAAGTTTTAATTATTAGTTGGAGGTGACAATTATTTTATTATGGATTAAGAAGGTTGGGGAAGTTTGAAAATAACCCACAAGTTTTTAAATTTATACTTTGATCCCAATGTTTACCTAAAATAAGGAGAAACGAAGGAAAAAAAAACGTCTTTCTCTCTCTTCTCTCCATTGTTATTTTCTCTCTCTTAGCGATTTTTGTTCATTATTTCTGCTACTTTATTCATCATCTTCTGCTTTATTATCATCATCTTCTACTTCATTATCATCTTCATCTTCTTCTTATCGATCATTTGTTGTTGTTGGTACAACGTTACTGCTGCGATCTGACCAATTTCTTAGGTCAAATTTTATTTACTACATCACTTTCTACTTTGGCATTACTTCATATGTGACTTTGGTAAGTAAAATTATGATTTTTATTCGTATTTGTCATCTGAGTACGCTTCTGTTTTTCCAATAATGGATAGAACCCCGATCATTAATCCAACATAAGTGCCCACAATTTAAATAGATCAATCATCTGGTGCATCAGATGAGTAATCTGTTGCATCAGAAGATTTATCTATTGCATCAGACTGTTTATATGTTGCATCAGATGTATTATCTATTGCATCAGGATGTTTATCTGTTGTACCAGACTAATTATCTGTTGCAACGAATAATTAATCTGTTTGGAACAACACAAATCAGCCCTTGCCACAAACCCAACAGACAACCAATATGTTTCAAATCTTGCTATTGCTACTGGATTCAAAATTATTCCTTACGTCCAATTACCCATCCCAAATTTCCTAATTTGATTTCTCATTTTACTTGTCTTTTTCATTAATTAAGAAAAGATTTTAAAAAAATCTATGTTTTACCCTTTGCATTAATTACTTTTTCTTCAAATTAAAATGGAAACATTATTTAATAGGGGGACTATACGCCGACCGATGTTAAAAGCTTTCGTCTCTTATGAAATTTCGTTTGAATAGCAAACAATGGTTATTTCAAACACGTCTACTATCCCACCAACTGATTAGTGGGTTATGGTTAACTAGACATGTTATTAATTATTTTTCTTAATCAATGTGACATCTCAATTTGGGATGGGTAATTTGAGACGGAAGCAGTACGAATTAAAACGTCCGAACCAAGCAACAAACTAGTCATCTGTTGAAACAGACTATTTATCTGTTGCATCAAACTTCTTATCTGTTGCAACATGAGTAATCTGTTTTGAACACACATCAGCCCCTGCCACAAACTCAACAGATAAATCTTGCTATTGCTATTGGATTCTAAATTATTCCTTTTTACGTCTAATCGTCGACATGTTTGTTGAGAAGATAATAGACAAAATAAAAATTAAATATGGATTAAAACGCCAAAGATCAAACATAATTTTTTTATTAAACAAAAATAAATAAAAATACATATAATAGACTAAAAGAAAAATAATAATCTAATTATTATTATTATTATTATTATTATTATTATTATTATTATTATTATTATTATTATTATTATGATCATCATCATCATCATCATCATCATCATTGTCAGCCGGCCAATCTTCAACCGAAAGTAGCAAGACCCTCCTTAGCCTGCGTATCTCGCGGAGTATTCTTACTCTAACTCCTCCCAGTTCCCATTGTAGGTCACGAATTTGATTCCAAAGTTCATTCACAGCGTCTTGCAGAAAAGCAACGCCCCACACTAGGCCAACCATAATCTTCTAGAGTGTAATATGAAAAATGAGATGCAATAAATAAATAGAGTGTAGTTGAATGAACGATTGAGTAAGGAGGGACCTATTTATAGAGGATTGAATTTGAATGAGAGGCAAAAAGGTGCGACTATTCACCTCCATTCATTAATTATATTTTTGATTAAATTAAGAAAATAAATATTGTGATAAGTCATGACTTTTCGGATTATTATTATTAATTAGTTCTTTCGAAGAACTATTTTTATTGAGTTGTGGCAATAGATCTATATCTGTTGCATCAGATAACCTATCTATTGCAACATATAATCTAACAGTTCACCTCCATTTATTAATTACATTTTTGATTAATGTAAAAAGTAATGACTTAATTAAATTAAGAAATATTGTGATAAGTCATGACTTTTCAGATTATTATTATTAATTAGTTCTTTTCAAGAACTTTTTTTATTGAGTTGTGACAACAGATTCAATATCGATTGCATCAGATAAATCATCTGTGACAACAGATATATCATCTATTGCAACAATAGTGAACCTGTTGTATCAGATAATATATTTGTTGCAACATATAATCTACTTTTTTTTTTTAAAAAAAACTATCATCATATCATTAATCCAAATTTACTTACTTTTTTATTTTATAAATAAAAAAATACCTTTTCAAATTCTTTAATAAAATAATAACCATTTTTATTTTCTGGCAACAGATTGTATATCTGTTGAATCTGATAAACCATCAGTTGAAACAGATATACCATCTGTAGCAACAAATAGATGTTTTATATTAATATCTTTTTTGATTTCTTCTAACGGCTGATGCATTAGTTGCAACAAATAGGGAATTTGATGCATCAACAACACTGATGAATGTATGTGTTTTTGTTTTAGACAAAAAGTCACGACCGATCACCATATTTTTTTCTTAACAATCATCATCATATAAGTTAATTAATTCAATATTGTGACTTTTTTTATTATATAATAAATAATTTTAAACAATAAATTCAAAAATAAAAATGGTGAAAAGTCACGATCAATTATTATAATTAAATAGTTGTACTTTTACGGTTATAAATTATGTTTATCATTTATTTCCTTATTATTTGTTTACGAAATATTTTTCATATTGAATAATCAGAAAGTCATGTCTTTTTCACCCTCTCAATAACAACAACCTTTTTTTATTAATAACTGCCAGGTGCAACATATGATTGATCTATCATAGCAGATTAATCTCTGTTGACACAAATTGCTCAATCCCTACCACCAACTGTCGACATATTGAGAACAAAGAATAAACAAAATGATTATTAAATACTAAATAAGAATTAAAAATTCAAAGTCGACAACAAAATAAAATGAATGTTCATAGATTTTTGAATCTCTTGGTAGATCCTATATACAAAAGGAGGTAAATACATGCGCTAAAATAAAAAATATTACCTAATTATTATTACTATTATTATTATTATTATTGTCAATTAGACATTTTTCATCCAGCAGCCTTGCTCTGAAGTCAGTCAAATCTCTCTAGAGTTCATCAAACTGCCTTTGAAGTTCATGCAGAGACTCGATATGAATATTCTTATACGAATTTGGATCATCCATATTTGTAAGGAGGGACCTATTTATAAATTATTGTATCTCGAAAAGAAAAGAAAATTGCTTTAAAATAAATCTAACAGATGGGTAATCTGTTGCAAAATATATTCTTTCTGTTAGATAACTTACAACATACTGACAATCTTTTGCAACAGATGTATATATCTGTTTGATTTCTCCAACAGATAATTCATATGTTGCAACAGGTTGATCATTTGTCGTAACAGATGTCTCCAATTATTTGACAATATAAACAGATGTGTCATCTATTATAATAATCTAGTCATCTGTTTATTCAATTTAAGCCATAGATGGGCTAGGAAGAATAAGGTGCGTGCAGATGGATCTACTATCATATGTGTGGGAGTTAAGTAAGTATTACTGATAAGGTCACCGGGACAACACACACAAAGTATAATGTTTTTGTGAATGCAGTTTTTAACCGATCAGGCATTGATCATTCAAATAAGATCCTGCACTGTATAGTTAAGTTTGATGGGTTTGAAATTGATAAGGCTGAGGACCTCATAAAGATGGTGCAGATACCCTATTACGAATTACTGACGGTTGTTGCTCGTGTTTATGCATGTCAAGTTTTGAGAAGGGATCAATATTTGTCGTCACTGCAGAGAACCAATAGCGATTGGACTTAACTTTAAGTGTGCATTGGACCCTTAGAGGGCCCTCGAAGCCTAGCACTGCATCAAATAAGAACGAAAAACCAATAGAAATTCCCCTAGCTAAAATTTTTATGGTTGGGTTGCTCGCTCGGGGTGATGATTATATGTCAGAAGGTGCGGTAAGAGAATGCCTTCGAGGGAAAATGGGTCGTTAATGGAACACTATATCATCTGAGAGTTAATTGAAGAAGAGACATAGGGTAGAAAGTAACTTCTAACGAATCTGGCCGATGGAATTATCTTAAAAGATGTGAAATCTGAATCAAGTGTAAATATGAAAGTGTATCCGGTAATTAATTTTGTCTGTTGTCTCTCTGAAAGAAAAATAATGCAGATGGACACTTTGCTAGGGAGCTGCGTGGTCGGGATTATCACCTAGATAAAAAATAAAAAAAGACTAACAAAGCAGCCTCACGGGCATCGAGGGTTGAAATGATGTACAACAAGTCTAGAAAACTTACGCCAACAACAACTGTAGTTAAAATAAGGAATCTAATCAAAGGCGGTAATTTCTGAATTTTAAATTTTATCCCATGCCTTTTTGTTTGTATTTTTTATCAGGTCCACTGTCGTTGACTTGATCGGAACCACAAACGAGATTGAAAGGCAAATAGAGTATCATTGCTTCCTTAGAAATATGGTTATAATTGATTGTGTTTTCTTACCTTAGAATGCTTTCAACATTTCTTAGAGAAGATCAGATGCTTGCTGTATTATGTGAATCTCAAAAATTTTCAAGCTTGCCTCTAGCTTGCTGATTCTGTATTTAAGCTAGTCGTTGCCGTCTTCAAAGTTGGTAAGGAGTTCCTCATATCATGTGAGCTCGATCAGGAACACTACCTAGATCACACGCTACGTAACTCCATGCTTACTAATTTATCAAATTGGTTGAGCAAGATGCATTGAACAACGCTCAATAAAAGTGTGTTGTTCAACTATTGGGACCACATCTTCAACGTTCATCAACACATTTTAACCTAAAACAAACACAGTGACCCTCTATATATCCACAAATTTGAAGGTGGTGTCCCTGATCGAGCTCATAAGATATGAGAAACTCTTGACCAACTTCGAAGACGGTAACGAATAGCTTAAATACAGAATCAGCAAACTGGAGGTAAGCTTAAAAATTATCGAGATTCACATACTATAGCAAGCATCTGATCTTCTCCAAGAAATGTTGAAAGCATGCTAAAGAAAGAAAACACAATCAATTATAACCATATTGCTAAGGAAGCAATAATACTCAATTTGCCTTTCAATCTTGTTTGTAGTTTCGATCAGGTCAACGACAGTAGACCTGATCAGAAATACAAATAAGAAGGCATGGAATGAAATTTAAAATTCATAAATTGCCGCCTTCACTTAGATTCCTTAATTTAACTACAGTTGCTGTTGGCTTAAGTTTTATAAACTTGTTGTACATCATTTCAACCCTCGATGCCTGTGAGGCTGCTTTGTTGGTCTTATCCTATTTTCTATCTAGGTGATAATCCTGACCACACAACTCCCTATCAAAGTGTCCATCTGCATTGTTTTTCTTTCAGAGAGACAACAAATAAAATTACATTACTGAATACACTTTCATATTTGAGTTTGATTCAAATTTCGTATCTGTTAAGATAATTCCATTGATCAGATTCATTAGAAGTTACTTTCTACCCTATGTATCTTCTTCAATTAGCTCTCAGATGGTATAGTCTTCCATCAACCACCCATTTTTCCTCGAAGGCATTCTCCTACCACACCTTTTAGCGTATAATCATTACCCCGAGTGAGCAACCCAACTATATAAATTTGGGCTAGGGCAATAACTATATTGGTTTTCCATTCTTGTTAGATGTAGTGCTAAGCTTCGAAGGCCCTCTAAGGTTCCAATGCACCCTAAAAGTTAGTCCAATCACTATTTAATCTCTTTACAATGACACCAAAACTTAATCTTTTCACAATACTTGATAAATAAACATGAGCAACAACCGACATTAAATCTTAACAGGGTATCAGAACCATAGTCATGGTCCCTCAGCCTTATCAGTTAGGACTTACCAAACTTAATTATAAAATTGCAGACATCTTGTTTGAATGATCTATGACTAATCAGTAAAAACAATATTCACAAAATTAGTGCACTCTATGTGTGTTTCTACGATAATATTATCAGTAATACATACCTCCCACATATGAAATGGTTCCATCTGCATGCAACTTATTCCTCCGAACTTATCTTTACTGCAGCCTTTTGTGATAGTCCGACAAAAGTTGATCAACTGTCAGTTCCTTATATCTACAAAGAAGAGGAAAAAAATTGATGTCACAGAAAGAATATTATCCATCTGTTGCAATAGATGTAGAGTCTATTACATAAGATGTGGATTCTGTTGCAACAGATGTGGAGTCTGTTACAACAGATATGGAGTCTGATGGAATACTTCAAACCAGCCTTTCTGGTGGTTTGATTTTTCCCAACAGTTTCTCCATCTGTTGCAACATCAACAACATCATAAACTACAAATAAAAAATATCAACAATAAAGAAACAACAA
>NW_025826147.1:0-1203 GCF_002878395.1 Capsicum annuum | reverse complement strand
TGACCTAAATCGATAAGAAATACCTTATTGATTTGGTTATCGATTTAACATGTTTAGAGATTAAAAACTAATAAATTGAACTGATAATACATAAAATCAAACTATAAACCAACTGATGAGACCCCCCTAATTGTTATCATAGAAGTCTTTGCATTCATAAGTCAAAACAGAATTCACTAACAAATTGAACTGATAATACATAAGATCAAACTATAAACCAACCGATGAACACCCACTAATTGTTATCATAGAAGTCTTTATATCCAGAATTCAAAACAGAAAAGAATTCAAGATAAATTTATATGTAGTTCACATAGAAAATTAAAAAATAAAAGAATAAAGAATTCAAAACCAATGGAGTTCGAAGTGCTCCAGTCCGTTTAACCCAATATATATCCTATTACCTTAAAAAATTGCATAAAAACTATGAAATGTCTTTGAAAGAAGTAAAATTTTTGGCAATAAAAAAGAGAATCACCATTCTTGTAATATAAATGTTAGTTTTTAGGCAAGATAAACATTAACTTTATTTGGCGGCAACTGCCTTGTCTAATTTTATAGTAGAAGAAGTGACGAATTTTCTGTGTTAAAATTTGATCAAAATATTATTTAAATAGAATTATAGAAATTCATTTTGATATATAAGGTAAGATTTTAATTGATTTAGATGTCCAAAATCTTTCATTTAAAGAAATATCTAAATATGATAGATTTTTATTTTTATTTCATAAATTATTTTAATATTTAAATAATATGCATTCCAAATATAACCTCACATATTTTTATCTCTTTTTTTTTTTTACTTTTTTTTTTCAAGACGTGTATGGTTTGATTTTTTGGTTCAACTTTATTTATTTTTTTGGGGTTAGAAAATCCTAAAGAATCCAAGGAGAAAACTTTAATTAATCATTGATAAAAATAAAAAAAAATAAGAAAAATAAGAAGAAATGTAGAAGTAGAAAAATTACACTATTTCAAATAACTATTTAAATAGAATTATAGACATTTTTGTGTTTTATATAAGGTAAAATTATAATTGATAGAATTGTAAAATATTATGATTTCTTACCTAAATAAGATATATTTTTTTCTATAAGACTTGCATAGGAATCTTTTTTTCCCATGCGTATTTTCTAACTATAAATTTTAGTTCTTGTTTTTTTTCCCTTTCCCATCAATAGTTCTTTCCCTAAAAAAGTGCAT
>NW_025826146.1:0-8897 GCF_002878395.1 Capsicum annuum | reverse complement strand
ATAGAGTATGCTTTACATACCTGACTGTCAACCTTTAATACTAGTCCCAAATAGACTTCCCGTCTTTTCGGATTACTTATCTACAATGAACATATATAACAATCTAGTTTTAGCGACCAAACGTCACAATTCAATTATTTGAATTCACCAAACTAGTGGTTAAGTAGTAAGCCTTAGTAGACGTCAAAGAACGTTAACTTCGTTTAGATTGGACTTTGTAACATTTCTCTTAGAAAATGAGCCTCAAATTTTTAAAGAAATGATGGCGTCTTTGGACTCATCCTTTTGGAAAGAGGCAGTCGATAGTGAGATTGATTCAATCTTAAGCAACCATACATGAGAGTTGGTTAATCTTCCTCAGGAAATAAATCTTTAGGTTCTAAATGGATCTTCAAAAGAAAAATGAAAGTTGATGGTACTATTGATAAGTACAAGGCGAGATTTGTTGTAAAAGGCTTCAAACAAAAGGAAGTCCTTGATTACTTTGATACATACTTGACAGTAACGAGGATAACATCTATTCAGATGTTAATTGCCTTGGCGGCAGTATATGGTCTTGAAATCCATCAAATGGATGTGAAAACAACATTTCTAAATGGAGAATTGGAGGAAGAAATTTACATGAAACAACCTGGGGGTTTTGTGGTTCCAGGAAAGGAAAATAAGGTGTGTAAATTTGTCAAGCCACTTCATAGACTAAAACAAGCGCCTAAACAGTGGCATGCGAAGTTTGACCAAACCATGTTTGCAAACGAGTTCAAGATAAATGAATGTGATAAATGTGTTTACATTAAAGACACTCCAAATCGCCATGTCATTATTTGTTTATATGTGGATGATATGTTGATCATCGGTAGAGACATTTTTGACATAAATACAACAAAACGAATACTCGAGAGCATGTTTAGTAAATAAGGATAAGACTTAAGATGAAAAGTCTTTTAATGATTATCTAAATTTGGCAGATTTTATCAAATAGTTTAATCTATAGGATTGAACGTTTAGAAATCACCTATGCGAGGGTGAAGTGGAAGCCACTTCAAGGAGAATGTTAGTAAAGGCCTATTCTCTAAGCTCTCATAAAATCGGGACGTGTTCATGGATGAAAAGAACAAAATTGTGAGAACCATAAACAGTAAAAGAATGGTTGTGTGACATGTGTTGTCTAGGTGTACATTAAAGCTCGACGATTTAAAGATATGAAATCTACCGATTGACCGAGTGCATCCGATGCATGTTCACTACGAAAAGTTCAAAGGAAAACCTACTTATCCAGATGCAATCAGTCTTTACTAAATGATCGCATGTTTGTCCGTATATTTCTTCAAAATATAGTCATTCCCCTTTCATGTGGGGATTGTTGGATTCAAGGTGTATATGGGAATGGAAAATGAAGGAAAAATGGTAGAGGAAAAGAAAGACACCAAATTAGAAAGTGTACTCTTAAATTGGAAAGTTCACTAATTCTCCCACATTGGTGGGGGAAGAGAACTTTGGAGTGTTTTTAATAAGGAACACTAACTCCACATGGATAGTGAGGCAAGAATAAGGTGGTGCCTTACGCCGTCGTCGTTGTCGTCGCTCGGCTCGGCTTCGAATTTGGAAAATAATCGATCAATGAGATCTATCTTTAGACGAATTTTATTTGAAACTTGTGTACAAGTGAAAAACTTAATCCAAAAATCAAATATAATAATTTTTCTTCAAGTGTAGGCGCATTTTTGACGCCATACAAACGCATACGCAACACATCACGAAGGGATGCAACCCTTTGAGGGAAAAGGTACACTGTTTCGCACCCTAGGGTGACCTGCAGGCGCAGATGCAGCGCAGGTACGCGACCTGTGGGCGCAGATGTAGCGCAGAAGCTATTGGAATTTGTAAAACGTCACCTGCGGTCACAAATCAGACCGGATGCAGGGATGTGACTGCTACTGAATAGGTGCTTTTCTGTTGTACCAATGTATCCTTTCTGAAATGACACATTAAAGGCTATAAATACCTGATATATTCCTCAGGTATAGACATGATTTTTGACAGCAAAAACACTCTTCTTCTATACAAAAACTCTGTGTGATCATTAAGATGTTGAGTGAGTTCGAAGAATCCAACAATTTGAGGTACCACTATTGTTCGAATTGAAAGCCATTTTATCCTAGGAGGAAGATTCCACAACCTCAAGTACAGTGAGGGGAATTATTCCCTAAGGACACTCCGTGAAGTCAGGGGACTTGGCTTTGCATTTCTGTTTCATCTCATTTCTGAAAAATAACACACTTCTTGGATAGATTAGTGTTAATCTCGTGTTAAAGGTGTTAATGAACTTCATAAGTGTTCTTGTCTTAGACTTGAACTTGGGCTGACGTTGTTGTTGCCTGTATACAGATTCTTGTACCCGAAAACATTGAAAATAACATATATTAAAACACGTCTTGGTACTGCATTGATTAAATATGTATTTCTAATTGATAGGTGTAGAGCACATCTACACCAAGGTGTGTTTTTGATACAAACATAGTGATCGTTAAAATATGAAAATCATAAAAAAGAAAATTTTATATAGCTAAATAGAATAGTTGTATGAAACTTGTGAAGTGTTTTATGACTCTTTTTTTTAAGTAGAATTTTATTTATCTGTGTGTCTCTACAAAACCGAAAAAAAAACCAACAGACTTGGAATCTCTATCAAAGCAGCAGCCTAAAAAGTTAGGGAATTAGATCAAGAGCACGCAATCTATCTGGTCTGGAGTTCCGGATTGAACTGGGGCATGGAATTCAAAGGTATGAACATCATTCACAACTTGTCTAACTATCAGCTATGTTGGTTTTTTTTTTAATGCTGAAAGATCCTATTATTACATTCCAGCCAAATTGAGGATACTGCACTAACTAGTGTCATCTTGTAGACTTGTGCCTTACTCCCCTGGCTGGTCATGTACCTCGTTGCCCATCTCATCTGCACTTGTCATCTCAGACTTGTTCTATGTATACATCGCCATGCTGAAAGCTTGTCCTATACAACAACAACAACAAAAGAACATTCAAAGAACAAATGATCCATGTCCTCATCCTTCTCTTGACACGAAGGACAAGTAACTGAATCAACAAGCCCCCACTTGGCTAGCCTTGTCTTAGTTGCGCTACCCTTTTTGTTAAGTGCTAAATACAAAATGAACAGCCACTTCGGAGCACCACATATTTGACCAAATCATTCTCATTCATTCAACATGAAACATATATATACCTTCATCTGCTGAACCATATATATACCGTAGGATTGTATCCACAATTACTGACTCCTAGTAGGATAATGATTGTATCCACCAATTACTTTGATGGAACGTGAAAACATAACTGACTATTCCCATTATAAAGGGTCCTCTCTCTGCCAAAAGAAGAATAAGCTCCATCACAATTATTTTCTCTGCCAAAAGAAAAATTAGCTCCATCACAATTATTCTGAAAGTAAGGTAAAGAGAGAGAAACATTTCAGTGCTTCTGCTATTACGCTTTTGCTTCTACTAAACCCATGGAGAATTCAGGTAAGTAATTCTTTATTGAATTATTGTTATTATGTGTATGTGAAAATCATTAAGTTTAACGTTCCTGAATAATACAAAGAATTATGGATAGGATTGTTTATGTATAAGATTGTTTAAATTTATATAATCCGTTTATGTATGCTTATATAATCAACGCAAGATTCCTGAATAATTTGAATGACTTGCGTTCTATCTTCTAATGACTTGGTTCAATCCTTTTGTTTTATATACTTGTTTTAATGGCTTAAGCAAGTGCCTATTTTATTTTTCATTCATATTAATAACCAGGAAATACTTTTGGATTAGAACTCATTGGAAAGCAAACTTATGTTTCATACAGTGATAGTAATACTTAAATACGCATTGCTCGTTATTTAATGTATACAGAAACTTAGTGAATAATTTATTTAATATGTGTTTAATTTATTATGTTTGGTCTTTATTATTTTAAATATTACGGAAACAGCTCTTGGTTGTTAGGATATTGTAATATGCAATAATAAAATTTATTGTTCCTTAATGTGATTTGGAATTATATATGTAGGATTCGTTAATCACCAAAGTGGTCGAATCTTTATGAAATTAATTCCAAAATAAAGATTAAATTTAAATTAATTGCCCATCAATTTTTTTATGCTTATAACTGATCTAACAATTATGGGTAAATTAAAAATTTTGGTTATAAGATATTTGTGGATCACCCAAAGGTTGATTGTTTGTTCGTATGACCAATAAATATTAAAGAGATAATTTTGATGTATCGTTAGTTTGAATTTATTTATTCAAAGATGATAAATATTATTAATTGATGCATTAAATATTATCGTTTTGTGTTAAATATATTTTAAGTATCATTATGTTTAAAGTTGTATTTTGATGTTTCGTCCAAAGGAGAACATCAATATACATTTAAGTAAATTATTTCTGAATTTGATAATGTGTTGAATCTGATAACTCAAAACATTAACAAATGAGCATATTCTATTTTCAACACTTGCCCTTCATTCGCACTCTGCCTCTGTTACGACTTTTAATGGACTTAACTTTTCAGATTGGTGCGAACAGATCAAATTCCATCTTGGAGTTTTAGATCTTGATGTTGCACTTTAATCTGAAAAGCCAATTGCTATTACTGAAGCTAGCAGTGATGAAGAAAAGTCCTATTATAAGTTCTGGGATCAGTCTAACAGATTAGGCCTAATGTTCATGCGAATGAATATTGCGGGCAACATTAAAACTACTCTTCCCAAAACTGAAAATGCAAAAGAACTTCTGAAACTTGTGGAAGAGTCTTCCAAAACTGCTGATAAGTCTCTTGCTGGGACACTAGTGAGTACTTTGACCACCATGAAGTTTGATGGTTCACGTACTATGTATGAGCATGTCATTGAAATGACAAACATAGCAGCAAGACTTAAGTCATTGGGAATAGAAGTGGAACAGAATTTCCTTGTGCAGTTCATTATCAACTCATTACCGTCTGAGTATGGTCCTTTCCAAATGAACTACAACACCATGAAAGACAAATGGAACGTGCATGAATTACATGGTATGTTGGTTCAAGAGGAAACGAGGGTAAAGAATCAAGGAACCCACTCCATTAATTATATAAATCATCAAGGAGCTGAAAAGAAAGGAAAGAAGCATGGTAAGGGACAACAGAAACAACTTAATGTTAATCAGTCCTCATCTCAAGTACATAAGAAAGGGAACAAGAATGGAAAATGTCATTTCTGTGAAAAATCTGGACACTTTCAGAAAGATCGCCTGAAACGTAAGACATGGTTTGAAAAGAAAGGTAAGTCTTGTGCTTTTACATGTCTCGAATCAAATTTAACTGAAGTTCCTTATAATACTTGGTGGATTGACTCTGGTTGTATTGTTCATGTTTCTAATACTATGTGGGGATTCCTTACAATCCAAACCATAAACAAGATGAAAGATTTATTTACATGAGGAATAGAGTGAAGGCTCCAGTTGAAGGTGTCGGGACTTATCGTCTTATTCTCGATACTGGACATCACTTAGATTTAGTAGAAACTGTTTCTGTTCCTTCTCTTTAGATACATTTAGTTTCTTTGTCTAAGTTGGATAAGACTGGATATTCTTTTAATTTTGGTAATGGATGTTTTAGTTTGTTTAAGCATAATTATCTCATTGGTACTAGTACTCTTCGTGATAATTTATACAAACTGAATCTTGATAATCTTTTTGCCAAAACACTCTTAAATCTGCATCATAATGTTGGTACCAAACGAAGTTTGGTGAATGAACAATCTGCTTACTTGTGGCATAAACGTTTAGGTCACATATCTAAAGAAAGGCCGGAAAGATTAGTTAAGAATTTCATTCTTCCAGATTTAGATTTTACTGACCTTAATATTTGTGTAGATAGTATTAAAGGAAAACAAGCAAAACACACAAAGAAAGGAGCCACAAGATGCACACAACTTCTTGAAATTATACACACTGATATATGTGGTCCTTTTGATATCACATCTTTCAATAAAGAAAAATATTTTATCACTTTTATTAATGACTTTTCATGTTATGGATATATCTATTTGTTGCATGAAAAATCTCAAGCAATTAATGCCTTAGAGGTATTTATTACTGAGGTTGCAAGACAACTAGATAGAAAAGTGAAAATAATCAAGTCTGATAGAGGTGGTGAATATTATGGAAGATATGATAAAAGTGGACAACACCCAGGTCCATTTGCTAAATTCCTCAAAAAGCATGGCATATATGCTCAATACACAATGCCTGGCACACCACAACAATATAGTGTAGCAGAAAGGCATAATCGTACATTAATGGATATGGTTAGAAGTATGTTAAGTAATTCATATTTACCTCCTTCGTTATGGATGTATGCTTTAAGGACTGTCGTTAACTTGCTAAATAGGGTTCCTAGTAAAGCAGTCCCAAAAACACCTTTTGAATTGTGGACTGGTAGGAATCCTAGTTTGAGGCACCTGTATATTTGGGGTTTCCCGACAAAAGTTAGAGTATACAATCCACAAGAAAAGAAACTGGATTCAAGAACAATCAGTGGTTTCTTCATTGGTTATTCAGAAAAATCAAAGGGGTATAAATTTTACTATTCTAATCATAGTACGAGAATAGTTGAAACTGGAAATGCTAGATTCATTGAGAATGGCGAAGTTAGTGGGAGTGAAGAACCACGTAATGTGGAAATTAAAGAAGTTAGGATGCAAATTCCTCTACCCTGTACTTGTTTTAAATTTATTTTTCCTGAAGATGTTGTACAACAAAATAATCAACAATAACAACAAATTAATATTTCTACTAATGAAGCCATAATTGAAGAACCTGTAGTAGATGAGCCACAAGAAGTAACATCAAGAAGATCTCAAAGAAAAAGAAGATCTGCTATTTCTGATGATTATTTGGTATATCTACATGAGTCAGAAATTGACTTGGGAATTGATGATGATCCAGTTTCATTTTCACAAGCCATTAAAAGCAATAATTTTGATAAATGGATAAATGCCATGAAAGATGAGTTAAAATCTATAGAACAAAATGAAGTTTGAGACCTTATTTAATTATCCGAAGGTTGCAAAAGAGTTGGGTGTAAATGGTTCTTTAAGACCAAACGCAACTCAACTGGCAATATCGAACGTCACAAGGCCAGACTTGTTGCCAAAGGTTTCACTCAAAAGGATGGAATTGACTATAAAAAGATGTTTTCACCTGTCTCTAGAAAAGATTCACTCAGAATTATAATGGCCTTGGTAGCTCGTTATGACTTAGAGCTACATCAAATGGATGTGAAAACAGTCTTTCCGAATGAAAATTTAGAGGAAGAAGTTTATATTAATCAACCTGAGGAGTTTTCTATTAAAGGAAAGGAACACATGGTGTGTAAACTTAGAAAGTAAATATACGGACTTAAGCAAGCTTCCCGACAATGGTATCTTAAGTTTAATGAAACGATTGTCACCTTTGGATTTAAGGAAAACACTGTTGACCGGTGTATATATCTGAAGGTCAGTGGGAGTAAGTTTATTATGTTAGTCTTGTATGTTGATGGCATCTTGCTTGCTACTAATGATCTTGGTTTGTTGCATGATACCAAGAAATATCTCTCTAATAACTTTGAAATGAAAGACATGGGTGAGGGGTGAGGCATCCTATGTGATTGGAATAGAAATATTTTGAGATAGATCACAAGGATTGTTAGGATTGTCTCAGAAAACCTATATTAATAAAGTATTAGAGAGATTTAGAATGGAAAAATGCTCATCAAGTCCCGTTCCAATTCAGAAAAGAGATAAGTTTAGTCTCAATCAATGTCCAAAGAATGACTTGAAATGAAAGCAAATGAAAGACATTCCTTATGCATCAATAGTTGGGAGTCTTATGTATGCCCAAACATGTACCAGACCAGACATCAATTTTACTGTTGGAATGCTGGGTCGATATCAAAGTAATCCTAGAATAGATCACTGGAAGGCTGCAAAGAAAGTGTTGTGATACTTACCAGGAACGAAAGATCATATGCTCACTTATAGAAGATCTGATAATCTAGATGTGGTTGGATGTTCAGTTTCAGATTATGCTGGTTGTGTGGATACAAAAAAATTCACATTTGGATATTTGTTTCTGTTAGGTGGAGAGGCAATATCCTGGAAGAGTGTGAAGCAGTCTATTATAGCTGCATCCACTATGGAAGTTGAGTTTGTGGCATTCTTTGAGGGCACAATCCAGGCTAATTGGCTGCGAAATTTTATTTCAGAACTTGGACTAGTCGACAATATAGCCAGGCCACTGAAAATTTATTGTGATAATACTGCCACAGTTTTCTTCTCTAAAAACGATAAGTATTCGAAAGGTGCTAAGCATATGGAATTGAAATACTTTTTGATTAAATAAGAAGTCCAGAAACATAAAATGTCAATTGAACATATTAACACTAAGCTTATGATTGTTGATCCTTTGACGAAAGGATTACCGCCCAAAACATTTGTTGAACATGTTGAAAGAATAGGTATTATAGATAGCAATGAATGATTTTATGTAAAGATTTTATGTAATTGGCACTTTGAGTTCAAATTATATATGTTTCTGTTGTTACCTGTTTTCTCTTGTATACATAATATTGTGAATGATGATAACAAGTTCTGACTTAGATAAAGTATTCTAAGTATTATCGTTGGACCCATTATGTATTTGAAAGGCTATGTTAAGTAATAGACTAATATTGTAGTACATGGAAGGAACTATGTCAAGTAAAGGGACGTACAACCGCCATGACTCATTTTAGTTAATTTATTTAATTATGACAAATGATGTTGGATTTAAAGTTAATAGTGCACATGATTGACG
>NW_025826145.1:0-3231 GCF_002878395.1 Capsicum annuum | reverse complement strand
CATGAGAATTTATGATGAATATTGATGATTTTATGATGATTTATGGGATTTTACCTATGTTTTCCTCTCTATAATATTATGAGAAGTATGGATAATGAAATTCAAGCCATGTGAGTCTTCATTTTCCGTACGCATATTTTACGAAATCAAAGATATTATTCAAATTATTGCATGCACCCCCACATATTCAGTTGCTTGTGAGGAGTCATGGTGAGTTATGTAACTACTTCCCACGGTTTTTGTGTCAGTATAAATCTTCAGGAGTCAGGGGTGTGAGTGTATTCGATTGATCAATGTTGGTATCCTGTGATTCAGCAATGTAGTACCCCAGTACAGTAGTGAGTTCTGAGGATAGTAAAGTGGTATCCGAGCTGTGGTATCTGGAGTCGTTATAGTTGTTATAGTGGTTGTGAACTGTGCATTCATATATATGTAATCGTTCGTTATTCTCATGATTATTCTGTTGATTAAATATTCATGCATAAGCCCTTGCATTTAGCCTTCCCTGCTTGTATATTCAGTACATCTTAGTACTGACGCATTCGCGCTATGGTGTTCTTTTATTTTGGGGCACCATAGGTTCAGAGGAATAAAACTTGGAGCATCTTAGAAGTCACTTGTATAGCAGAAGTGGGTGCAACAGTGAGTCCTCATCATCCGAGGATGTTGTTATTACAATATTTGATTTTAGTAGACGGAGTTAGTTGGGGGAATTGTCCCTCCAACTCCACAGTTCAGGCAGTGTAGAGGCTTTTCTGACAGATGTATTAGTGTGTGGTTTAAGGTATTATATATTTCTAGATGTTTGAACCTTATGGCAAGTGTTAGCTAGTTTTTGCATGTATTTTCTTATATTATGCAGTGAACAGGTACATATATCAGAAAAAGGGTTAGCTTGTGGTCCTTCGGGATCATAAGCACCGTATGGCGTTCTGGTTCTCGAGAATTGGGGCGTTACAAACTTGGCATCAGAGCCTAAGGTTCAACAGTGTCCTAGGGAGTCTGAAAAGCCGCATCTAGTAGAGTCTTGTACAAGAGCGTGTTGCGCACCACATTCATGTACGGGAGGCTATGGGATGTTTAGAAGAGTTTCCGTTCATTCATGATCCAAATCGTGCTATAGCAAGATTTTCCAAGAGAATTATGTAGACTCTTGTAATGATCTACTTATGTCAGATTTACCTTACTCTTAAGGTAGCAGAAGTAGTGGAGCCAAAGTCTTTCCGATAGAACTTTCTCTGACGGTCCCCATAGATAGTTTCGGGACAGTGTTCTCTAAAGTGAGCAGAGTATGCCTTATGGGGTTAGCTATTTATATGGTGAATGAATAGGCTAGGAATTATATATGTAAGAATCTACGTGTGGAAGTTGGGAATTAGATGTGTTGATTGATACAGATATAGCTGCGATTCTCATGGTGTGGAGAAGTATAAGTTTAAGAGATGTGATATTTGAAGGCTAGAATGAGAATAGTATGTTTATTAAAGATTTGTGGATATTCATGTTATGTTTTAGAAGCTAAGCTTGAATCTTTGAAGAATGTAAGTTTGTAGACTCCAAACTAAGTATTAAGATGTGAGTGTGGTATTAGTAGCCTATGAAGAAATTGAAGCAGATAATGTGTTTAGTGAGACAAGTAGGTGTTGAAAAGAGTGTATGTATATGATGATGATTGTAGATATTAAGGAAAGATAAGAGTTGTATTCCAAGAAGTAGCATTGGTATTGAATTTATGTTTTCGAGTGTAGTCTTTCTGGATGAATTAAGTTATCATTTTGTGCACCGTTGTGCCTTAGACTCTAGAGTACATTGGTTGTAGTTAATTTCGGGGTTAAGCCAAGTGTTCAAAAGTGTTTGATGATGACTTAAAGCTGAGAGGAGGATGATAGAGAAAGTGACAAGTCAGGCCCTCAAAATCTGGTAGTGGTGCCAGTAGGTATGGAAAAGCAGTAAAGAGAGACAGTTCCCGACCCATTCTTATTTCAGTGAAATATGTCTAGAGGGACCTTGGGTCCCAAGGGGGAGATACCCCATAATGTTATAATAATTGCATGTCCATGCTCTCTCTATGATGTTAACCTCATCATTCATTGCATTTGTAGTTATGCTTTTGATAATTTGGTATATTAGGTATATTCATATTTAATATGCACGTTCAATAGAAAGGAACTCGAATTGTGGGCATGTTTGAACATGTATTGAAGAGATTGGTTGGGTTATGATTCTATGCATTTGAGATGTATTTATGTTGTGAAAATTTACCCATGAGTGGGTTGTTGAATGTTTTATGCGATAGATGTGCATGACTAGTGAACGTACGCAGAGTATTGGTTGCTTCAGTCGTGTGGTTATGTTATGAGATGTGTTGCTGTCTTGAATAAACTCAATCGATTAGTGTTCTTGATCTGTCCTTCACATTCGAGGACGAATGTTTCCAAGGGGGAGATGATGTAATACCCCGGAAAATTTTTCATCAAAATTTTGTGCGTTAACGTATTGGATCCTATCTTCAAGAATATTTATAATTTTTTTGTGTGTCATTTCTTGGATTTCGACCCACCATTTCGTATAGCATCGAATAAGATTTCCAACGATATGTGGATCACCCAAAATGGACACTCGAGCGATGAGTTATGACCATTCCGATCGAACTACGACCATTCCGATCGAACTGTGAACAGTAAAATGTGCAAGAAAAAAAATATTGCAGCCAGGCGATTTTTTTGGTCAACTTTAAATGATCATAACTCCATGTACATAATGAACTGTGTGAGCTTCTACATATCAACGGGAAAGCCCTAAGAGTCTTATTTCCAATAAAATTGGTTTCATCCAATTGGGACATCGGAGTAAAACGTTATGACCAATTTACTTCAGCCTATCGGATAGATCACTGAAGGACAGATTCGAGTTTTATTTATTTCTTAGGGGCATTTTGGTCTTTCACCACTCTTTTAAACCTCTATAAATGCCCCATTCAGCTGAGAACTTGTATTATTTTCCTCTTATTTCTCTTATATGTGTGTATATATATATATACATATATATATCAAGTTAGGGTTAGGGTTTTGAATTGGGGGAAATTAATTGGAGGCTTTGATTCAAGAATTCCTTCCGTCAATCTCTTCCGGCCACGAAATCTAAGGAATGCAAGTGTTTAACTATGGACTCCTTTCGTCCATAGAGTTTACGAATCCCTTTTTGAAAGTTCAAGTTATGTATATATATATA
>NW_025826143.1:0-1199 GCF_002878395.1 Capsicum annuum | reverse complement strand
AGAACTCCGAAGTTAAGCGTGCTTGGGCGGGAGTAGTACTAGGATGGTTGACCCCCTGGGAAGTCTTCGTGTTGCATCCCTTTCTTTTTTTTTTTCCTTTAAAATTCGATTTAATTTTGTCGGTTCGATCGACGAATCTTTTTGTTTTTCCACTTGGAGGAAACGAGAACGGGGGCAAGGCACAAGGGCGCGCGTGCGGGGTGTGACGGGCGGCGGAGGAGAAAGAGGCATAATAGAATTTGGAGTGCTGGGAATGACGGATGCGATCATACCAGAACTAACGCACCGGATCCCATCAGAACTCCGAAGTTAAGTGTGCTCGGGTGAGAGTAGTACTAGGATGGGTGACCTCCTTGGAAGTCCTCGTGTTGCATCCCTTTCTTTTTTTTTTCCTATAAAATTCGGTATAATTTTGCCGGTTCGATCGGCGAATCTTTTTATTTTTCCTCTTGGCGGAAACAAAAAAAGGGGCAAGGCGCAGGGGCGCGCGTGCGGGGTGTGACGGGCGGCGGAGGAGAAAGAGGCATAATAGAATTTGGAATGCTGAGAATGACGGATGCGATCATACCAGGACTAACGCACCAGATCCCATCGGAACTCCGAAGTTAAGCGTGCTTGGGCGAGAGTAGTACTAGGATGGGTGACCCCCTGGCAAGTCCTCTTGTTGCATCCTTTTGTTTTTCTCTTGGCGGAAACGAGAAAGGGGGCAAGGCGCAGGGGCGCGCGTGCGGGGTATGACGGGCGGCGGAGCAGAAAGAAGCATAATAGAATTTGGAGTGCTGGGAATGATGGATGTGATCATACCAGCACAAACGCACCGGATCCTATCGAAACTCCAAAGTTAAGCGTGCTTGGGCGAGAGTTGTACTAGGATGGGTGACCCCCTGAGAAGTCCTCGTGTTGCATCCCTACCTTTTTTTTTTCCTTTAAAATTTGATTTAATTTTGCCGGTTCGATCGGCGAATCTTTTTGTTTTTCCTCTTGGCGGAAACGAGAACGGGGGCAAGGCGCAGGGGCGCGCGTGCGGGGTATGACGGGCGGCGGAGGAGAAAGAGGCATAATAGAATTTGGAATGCTGGGAATGACAGATGCGATCATACCAGGACTAACGCACCGGATCCCATCGGAACACCGAAGTAAAGCGTGCTTTGACGAGAGTAGTACTAGGATGGGTGACCCCCTGGGAAGTCCTCGTGTTG
>NW_025826142.1:0-1564 GCF_002878395.1 Capsicum annuum | reverse complement strand
TGTGTCCAACAAGGATATAGAGAGTGACATTATGGATGAAACAAAGAGTCAGGAAATTGAGAGTTTAAAGGAAGAGAATTTGAGAATGAGACAACAAATGATGAAAATGTACCGAGATTGGGCCAGTGGGCTGCCTCCACCTCAGTTCCCCACTTTTGACCCTGCAAATACCTTTAGTCTTCCACCAAAATCGCAAAGTCAGTTTTCTACTGTGGTTGATGCACCACAGCATGCCTCAGAATCTATTCCACGTCAAATACACCTTAATACTTCCACCACTCTTTCTTTAGCTCCTCAGTATAAGTCTACCACATTCACATCACCACATACCATTTGTGCTTTTGTTGCTCAACCTTCTACTAATGCTTCCACTTTGTCTATCAATCCAACGATTGTGCTTCCCCAGTCCACTAGTGAATCCACGTTCAATACCCGTGATGATCATTGTTATACTCTTGAGCCTACAGTTAAGTTAAGTAGACCACCAAAATTTCTTACTAAGAATCCTAGCATGCTAGAAGACCCAGAGAAAATGGTTGGGAAAGTTAAGAGTGTAGAAAATGATATGAAAAGTTCATTGGGACTTGTGGGCTATGAAGATGTTTCATATAAAAACTGGGGAATGTTTTCAAGTGTTAACCTTCCTCCAAACTTTAAGATATCAAAATTTGAGGAGCTTGGTGGACAGAATGATTCTGTGAAACATTTGGGATGATATTGCAATCATTCAAGGGAAACTGAAGGAAAGAAGAAGAAAAACACATCTATTGTCATGCCTGGGCCAAACCAGAGTTTGAGAGGTCCAACTTACTAATACTGTCAGCCTCAATCCCGAGCTTACATATCAAACTACTTATTCATCTGCAACAAGGTTCCTCTTTTCAAAATCCAAGGAGTTCCATTCTACTTTCTCAATGTCCTTTGAACAATGCACAATTGTGTACCCATCCGTATTCTTATCCACAATGGCATGCACCTTTCCCTCAACATCATCCTCGACCCCCATAAATTTACCAAGGAATCTCTAAATTCAAGTTTCATCCGAGGCCAGAGTTCGCAAAGAGGAGGACGAAAAAGGACAATTTCACTCCTATTGGGGAGTCCTATGCTAGTATGTTCCAGAGATTGAGACATAGGGGCATGATTACTCCTCTCTTTGGGTATATACCTGACCCACATTTAAGAAATTTTGATCCTAATGTATGGTATGCATATCATTCTGATGTTCAGGTTCATAGTACTGAAGATTTTTGTACTTTGAAAAGAGAAATATAAAAGATGATTCAAGATAAATTGATTGTGGTGCAAAACATTGGCCCCTCGACCATCCCACAGAGTTCTTCACCAGCACGCGGTACTACACAATATGTGGGAGACAATGAGTTAAGCATGGGGATCCAGAACTTATTTGTTGAAGAAAATATGTCTGACAGTGGTGGAAGCTCTAGTTATACTGATATGCAAATCAATGGGTAATATGTTAGGCTGAACAATTGAGAAGTCACCCCTCTCCCTACTAGGAAGAGGTCTGGTAGTTTGTTTTGTTTTCTTTTCTGTTATCCAA
>NW_025826141.1:0-1400 GCF_002878395.1 Capsicum annuum | reverse complement strand
TACACAGATTAAGAAGGAGATAGTTGGAAGAATGGAATACTTGAAACACACTAGGAAGCTAGGAGATGTAGATATTTACTTCAAAAGTTTTGTAACTAGATTGCTGTCTTCGATTAAGGCTTTAAGGAAGATAGTACTGATGGCTACCTCCTAAAGTTCTCTATAGGTGTAATTTTTTTATTGTTAATGGTAATTCTTCACAGTTTACCAAAAAAAATAATTCTCTCAGGCTATAAACTCAAAATATATATATATATATATATATATATAAACAAACTTATTCAGGGAAATAGGGAGATAAATGAGGATGTTTCTCACCGTATTGGGGCAGGTTGGATGAAATGGAGGCTCGCTTCGGGAATTTTATGCGATAAGAAGGTGACCCCTAAGATGAAAGGCAAATTTTATAGAGTTGCAGTCCGGCCTGCTATGTTGTATGGAGCGGCGTGTTGGCTGATTGAGAATTCTCATATCCAAAAGTTGAAGGTGGTGGAAATGAGGATGTTGTGTTGGATGTGTGGATTTACAAGGGCTGACAGGGTTAGGAATGAAATTATTCGGGAGAAGGTGGGAGTGGTGTCAGTGGAGTATAAAATGTGGGAAGTGAGGTTGAGATGGTTTGGTCATGTGATGAGGATGGGCACGGATGCCCTAGTTCGTAGGTGTGAGAGGTTGGCCTTGGATGGTTTCAAGCGGGGTAGGGGTAGACTGAAGAAATACGGGAGAGAAGTGATTAAACGTGACATGGAGCAGTTACAGCTGACTGAGGACATAACCCTGGATAGGAAGATATGGAGAAAAAGCATTAAGATAGAGGGATAAGGGTATAGATGAGTTGTAGTTAGTAATTAGGTGAACTTCGGTGTCCTTTGTTTGGCATTGTAAATTTTTTTTTGTGGATGTCGTACCTATGTTATTTTATCATGTTCTATTCTTTGGATGGTTCTGTATGCTTCCTTTTATCTTGAGCCGGGGGTCTATCGAAAACAGCTTCTCTACCTCTTTTGAGGCAGTGGTATGGACTGCGTACACTACACCCTCCCCAGACCCCACTATGTGGAATATACTGGGTTTGTTGTTGTTGTTGTTTATATATATATATACATAAACTTATGAATTATTACTATGAATATTGTTTTTAAAAAAGCAATTTTAATTAAGAAGTCAAAGATACATAAGTTAGGATTAGTGTGAGTACCTATTTCATTCACAATGGCAATGACAGAGGAGCAACCAGGGCCACCAGATAGCCAAATCAAAAGAGGATCAGTAGTAGGGTTAGATTCTGATTGCAACCTCTTCATCTTTACCAATTCAAACATACCTATTCCAAGTGTCATATAAAGTGAAACAAACACAGTAGTAAATAAAATGATATGCTTTAGCAAATACAAATTCAA
>NW_025826140.1:0-2180 GCF_002878395.1 Capsicum annuum | reverse complement strand
TTTCTTTGAAATTGGAATTCCAACCAAGTTCCCTTCCCAAAGCAGGAACAAGTTGGTGCGACCGATTAAAGAAGAAGGACAACTCGCAATGGTACTATGGCTAGTTGGAAAGCCTTTCAAGCCAATCTCTTGATTCACATTCATGTGAAACCGTTGCAACCGATCCTACATACCAATCATCCGCCGCTTAAAGTAATGGCCAAGGTTTCTATGGATTCAGTCCTGTGGAAAAATAGTGTTGTGGGCAATTCAGTGTGTAGTGTCACCCCTGGGACACTAGCGAGTCTGTCCCTAAAAATTAGGTCCATGAAGCCAGAGTGCTGTCGCACTAAACGACTACCCTTCCTTGGATACTCCAAGCCACAATCCGTATTGTCCTTGAACCTAGACCATGGAAGGTTGGTTATAGTCCCATTCTATTAGTGGGATCCATAGCCCACGGGTCTTTCCCAAGCCAGCAAAGAAGAAGGTAGTCTAGGACTACCCTAAGCCTAGAAGAGAAGTAGGTAGGACTTTCAATTACAATGTCTAGGTTGGGGAAGCCACCTTTCGCCTTTCTAAAGCCAATCGATATCGGATTTCACCAAGCCAACTACCACTACCTGGGGATTTCTAGATCCGCTCTAAGATAGCATTAAGATTCCAAACTCCATGAAACTAGGAGATTGATTAGCTATAGTCAAATCTCATGACGGTGATCAAAGAGCATTAGCTACGATACTACAACCTCTGCTCCTGACCCCCAGATTGAAACGTTATGATTCACTCTGGTGCTGCTTGCTGGTGGAGGTTGGGAGTATCTCAACAATGAATAAGAAGTCGAAGAAGCCCTAGATCCACCTCTTACTTACCTACCTTCCCAGACTAGCTAGTCAGGGCGAAGCATTCATCAACATTAGTAGTTTTGGCACGATAGACTCATGAGATGTGACCTCATGATGGGTCGGTGGGAATGGCTTGTGATCATGCATTCAATCAATTTCCCTTGGAAATATTGCAAACGATGGTCAAGGTTTGCCGTAAATAAACAGATGAGTTCGATTCAAGCATCCGAACAAGAATATGGTTCAGATACCCCAAACAAGAAGCCACTTAGGATTTTTGCTTTTTTTTTCCCGGAGGGTGGGTCTCGTGACAACGCCTTCCTCTGCGGTCTCTATTCGTAGGAATAGAATAGTCCAAGTAATTGCGTCTATCACTGAAGGCAGCCAAGAGTCACTCAGGGCTATTGTACTTGTACTACTCAACTGTTATAGTCCATTAGAGTGTTTGAAATCCATAACTAAAGTCGCTTCCTCGTGAACTCCATTAACTAGGCGCCCCTTTCCAAGTAGTCAGTCTGTTCTCTTGTGGAGAAAGCCTTACTCTTATTTTGTTCGAACGTAGCCCGCAGGAGTCAAGGGGTTGTAGGGGTGACTTCCAGAGATAATTACGGCGAGGGGAGATAAAGAGCATTCTTCCTTCACGAATACCAACTTCACCAATCCCTAACCCGGCTAAATGGTTTGACGCCTGCATTTAAACTAACTCACCATATGTTAGTATGCTAGTGTACGGCTGAGAAAGTATATAAAGTATATAGAGGGAAAAGGTTTTCAAAAAGCCATTCTCGATGACGACATTGTTATCGCCGACGAAAAGGTTGCAAACGTGTATACGGCCCCCTGATAGGACTGCGACCTAACTATGACCCAACTATATCGGTCAAAAAGTAGCTAGTCTCTGACAAAGGTGCTCTTGAGTTCGCTAAGCCATTTATATGCGATGAAGGTGGAACGGATTTATCTCCAATCTCCTTTCGCCCGTTCACTCAGTACTCAGTAGCAGCTCCCGTCTTCGCAATTCGCGAGGGTTGAAAATGGATTTCAGACAATATGAACAATAATAACTCGACATTCTCAAGTTCACCAATTGAACAAGTCCAGCATATCGTCGCAAAGTAGTACACTCAAGTGGACTCCACCTAATGGACGGATACAGAGATAGTATCCTGAAAGATCTTGGGATTACATTCGTCAAACCAAATATCTTTAGTAGTCGCAAAAGAGGTGACGGGGCTCAAAGGAAGTAAACAAGTCATCCTTTGAAGCTAAGCACTTTTCATCTTTTGTAGGAAAATCCCCTTCTCTAGTCTTGGGAAATTGAGCGACCCATCCACATAAGCACAAGAATTTTTTTCC
>NW_025826139.1:0-1114 GCF_002878395.1 Capsicum annuum | reverse complement strand
AATCATATGGATCAATAGAAAGACACAAAGCACGATTGGTGGAAAAAGGTTTTACTCAAGAAACTGGAATAAATTATGAGAAAACTTTTTCACCAGTTGTGAAATTCACCTCAATTCGCCTGGTTTTGTCTATAGTTGCACGTTTAGATTTAGAATTACACCAAATGGATGTAAAGACTGCTTTTCTCAATGGAGAACTAAAAGAGGAAATCTACATGGAACAACCTGTAGGTTTTGTTGTTAAAGGCCAAGAAAAGAAGGTTTGTAAATTAAACAGATCAATATATGGCCTTAAGCAGTCTTCAAGGCAATGGTACCTGAGATTTCATAAGGAGGTGATTTTATTTATATTCACCATGATCGATGAAGACCATTGCATCTATGTGAAAAAGTCCAATGAAATGTTTGTAATTCTTTCGTTTTACGTGGATGATATTTTATTAGCTGGAAATAATTTGGAGTATGTAAAAACTGTTAAGTCATAGCTTTCAAAGTAATTTAACATGAAAGATATAGGTGAAGCAGATTATATATTGGGTGTTAAAATCCAAAGAGACCGTTTTAAGAAAATTTTGAGTCTATCTCAAGAAACATACATAATGAAAATTTTGGAACGTTTTTGAATGAATAGTTACAAATCCATGGATAATCTTATAGAAAGAGGTCAAACTTTAAGCCTTGAAATGTGTTCAAAGACTGAAAAAGAAAAAGAAGACATGTCTCGAGTACCATATTCCAGTATAGTTGGGAGTTTGATGTACGCTATGATGTGTACTCGCCCAGACATTTGTTATGTCGTAGGTTTGGTTAGCAGGTATCAATCCAATCCTGGAAGAGATCATTGAAAGCAGTAAAGAGAATTTTTCGATACCTGAAGGGAACTGCTGATTATTCATATGCTCTAGTGGATTCGATTTATCCATAAGAGGTTATACAGATGCTGATTGGACTGGTAACCGGTATGATAGAAAGTAAACTTTCGGTTATGCCTTCTTGCTAAATGGTGGTGCAATTTCGTGGAAAAGTAAGAAACAAACATGCACAACCCTGTCAACTATGGAATCAGAATTTGTGGCTTGTGAATCTGCAGTACAAGAAGCTGTTTGGTTGAAGA
>NW_025826138.1:0-2608 GCF_002878395.1 Capsicum annuum | reverse complement strand
GATTGGTGCTGATTTTTCCTCCTCTCTTCGAAAATACCATGATTCCCAAAAAAACCACTATGAATGCTTCAGAACTGTGCTTTTCCCAGGTTCGATAGCACCCCCCGTTGTTAAGTTCTGATCTAAACAACTCAAATCCCCTTTCCTGACCATATCTTTCCTACAAAAATTCTAGATAAACCCATCCATTTTCTAGGCAGCCTCCTATGTTCTTCTCTTTTATGTGCAATAGCTCAAAAAATCTTTTGGAAGTGACATGCTTCGGTATCATGAGTTCTCCTCGGTGAAGGTTCTTTCCCTTTCCAATAAATGCTCCTATTTCCTCCAGTGTGGGAGTGAGCTCAAAGTCGGAGAATCGGAATACGTTGTTTGAAGGATCCCAAAACTGTCCAAAGATTCTATCACGTCTCTTTGTGGTTCAACACTCAATAGAGTCCTTAAAAATCCCAAGTGTTTATATACTTCTCCCTGTCCATAGTCAGTCATATTGTTATACCATATCCGCAATAGCTTTGGAACTTTATCGAACACTATGAAATGGGGTACTTTATCATCCCTCGGCCTCTTGTCACTCCTTCCAAATGAGTTCATATTGCCCTATAGGATAATGATGAAAAATAGGAATTCTATTTTAAACATCCTAAAGTAAGACAAAAATAATTTTCGAAAGAAGTTGACGAAATGACACGGAATAAGATTTCAAAATGAGAATGAGAAAATAATAACTGACAAAACAGGAAGTATCCAAGTCTTCTAAAACATCCTAGAGTAGAGATAATAATTTGATGACGTTTGAACCAGACACATCAGAAATAATTAAATTATTAAAACAAAATAGTGGACCAAATTGTTTGACAAAATTTTAATTGTGTTTGACAAAAATGGGCTCTATGATATTCCTAAGAGAGATTTTAAAACCAAAAAAAATGGACATAACGAGACCACGACGTTAAAACCACTTAATCTTTTCAGAAAAGTTCTATGTAAAAATATTATATATTTTCTAAAATAAACCCTTAAAAAATTTTATTTAACCCTTTTTTTTTCAGATCAATTAATTCACTTAAAAGCCGGTCCACATTCGATATGGCATTTCCTATAATGCAACAAGTAGCACATAAAATGTACATGATGGTCTCAAAAGGTGACACCTGACCTAGACGGACCCGACCCCCGGGTCTAGCCCCACTAAGCCAAAATTGCATGTGATACCAATAAAACGCAGTCTATTAGGGATAGCCATGTCTAAGTTCCAGTTATGCTAGGTTCAACCTGGTGGAGTTAGGTCTCTAGACTGGCGGTAAAACGAGCAGACAACTCGAGTCGGCAAGGGTCAGCTTTATCGGTAGCAGGGCTTTTCGACCTCACTGTTAGTCCCTTCCCGTCATAAATTATGGGTGACTACAGAATCCTTCCTAGGAGTGTTACCGCATCTCTGGTATCTCAAGTTCGGGAGCGTATACCGCATTTCTGAATATACAATATCTCAGAAGACTCATATCGGTGCACGAGAGAAGACAGTTTATATTGCAATTCAAACAATATCAAAGCAATAAACATGTAGGCAAACAACACATTTAGGCCAACAATATACAATATCAAAATTAAATAAAGCCAAACAAGTCAATATAAAAGCTCGAATTCTGGTTATATCCCCAGCAGAGTCGTCATCTGTCACACCCCTATTTTTCACCGCATCCGACCCCGCTAGGAAGTTGATTTTAGAGAAAAATGGATTTTTCCAACTAAAGTGACGTTTCAAAAAGGGATTATTCATTTTACAAAGTCGTCACTTGGAATTGAGTTTGGGTGTTCCAAGTCACCTTATTGAATCCCCAATCAAAAGGAAATGACTCTTTGTTTTATTGGTCTGCGAACTAGAAGTCCGGATAAGGAATTCTGTTGATCGAGGGGAAGGTATGAGGCACCCCTCAAGTCTCGTGGTTCTAGCACGGTCGCTTTAATGACTTATGTCTGGCTTAAATTAGTCTTTTGGATATATAATATTTGTTAGCCTAAGAGTGACTTATATCCTGCTTTTATTTATTTTTGAATATATTTAAAACGGTATTGATGTGTGGCTTACCGATAGTAGTAATTTTTGGCCTTACCATGAGTTTTGATATATTTCTCGCGCCTTTGTGGCATTTAAGGAGCGTCCCATTTTTCAAAGTCTAAATAAGCACCTAACAAGTTTAGAATCTACCCAACCCAATTCAATCAGCTTCAAATGGTATATTAAATTATATTATAACGAATGATCGGTAGCAGAGCTTTCCAACTTCATCGTTAACTAACACTTATATATTAAACTTTAATTATTTTTGAAGTTAAGAGCCTAACTTATTCTTTATGAATTCACTCCCCTACAAGTAGATTTTCCTCTCTTTTCTTTTATTGATGACAACAAATCTTGAATAAAACCTCAACCCATGTCATTCAAACTCATACTATATTGATGAAAAGATCTTGGACATTGTTCGAGGAATTGAAATATTTCTACTGAGAGCTTATAAAATAAATATGAGATTCACTCTTTGTCCACCTTTATATCCAATAGAAAATTATACAAGACCAAAACGAGATAAAATAGCAACCATCTTTGATA
>NW_025826137.1:0-2923 GCF_002878395.1 Capsicum annuum | reverse complement strand
GTTTTCTATGATATCCAAAGAAATCTAGAATGGAGTATATGCTTGGGAAAGATGATTTTTCTCTATATACTCATTTTCAGAGTATTCTTGACCAACCTATCACAATTCAAGGACAAATGTTTCCAAGGGGGAGATGATGTGATGCCCCGAAAAAAAAATTTCCTTTAAGATCTCGGACGAAAGTGTGTTGAATTCTGTTCTTTATTGTAATTAATAATTTTTTTGTGTTGAATTTCAGAATATACGACCCGTCATCGCGTAGAGCATCGAATAATCTTTCCAATGATATGTGGATCACCCAAAACGGACACTCGAGCGATGAGTTATGATCATTCCGATCTAACCATGAATAGTGGTTAACAGTAAATGTGCAGGAAAAAAATACAGAGGCTAGGTAAATTTAGGGTCAACTTCAAACGATCATAACTCCTTGTACATAATGATCTGGGTGAGCTACTGCATATCAACAGAAATCTATGAAAGTCCTCTTTTTAATGAAATTAGTTTCATCCAATTTGGCCATCGGAGAAAAAAGTTATGGTCAATCTACTTCAGCCTATCAAAACAGTCCACCAAAGGACAGATTTGACATTATTTGATTTTTAAGGGTATTTTGGTCATTCGTACTCTAATCCATCCGGGTAAACCATGGATTTAAGTCCATTAAGAGCATTCAATAGCTCATTTTTCTACAAAATTTTCTAAGGCTCAAACCCCAACCCTACTACTCCAAATTTCATCCTTCTATGTCTCTTGATTGAACCGTAGAAATTTCAAATTGATTTGGTATTCCAGTTGATCATGTTAAGGGCTTCAAGAAGCACCCTTTATTTTCGTGAATAAAGTTCTAGAGTCGGAAGTTCATATTCATCTTCCATTTTTAGGTATGTGGGGCTTTGAACAAGATTATCCTTGTGATCTTGTGCCCGGTATTTTTGTTGAATTACATTGACATGAGATTTTACATGTTTTACCATGAATTGGAAATATGGTTTTATATCTTATATTATTGTCCATGAGCTATGGGATTATGTCATTCGATATGTGTATGATGTTGAGATGGAATTATGTCCAAAAAGTATTTGATTATGAGAGTATGATGATTTAATTTTTTAAGCCTTGATTTATACTATCATTCCACTATTTCCTTATTATGAATTTATAATTGATATTGGAAATTCTATATCCCTACTATGGGTTGATGTTTCAAGTACCTTTAAATGAGAGTTGGATGGCAAATTGAGAAATATTGATATTGAAGTTCCAATGAGTCTTGGTATTTTCTGGATGGTTTTGATGAGTTAAATTTTTGAAAATATTATGGATTGAGTCTTCATATCCTTGTCCAAATGTTGATTCTGTTATGGTTCAACGCATTGATACCTTGTTGATGTTGAGGAAGATTAAAATATTTTGAGCTAAAATGTGTTGAGATAGGAATCCACAAATTGATATGATTTGATAAATAAGAAAGAGATTTGATTTGGTCTTTATGATAGACCCTTGTAATGTTGTGGTGGATTTCCTAACACATTTTGAGCTTGTTGGGGTGTAGTACTTAGCACCGAGAGGGAAATTTGGTATTTCCCCAAACCTATGTGCCACCGTAGGGTTGTTTAATGATGATAATATTGGCCAGAGAGCCCGATTGTGATTATTGTAGTTTTAGGGTCGTACTCCCTGGCAAAGAGTATGATGCTCCCGCCAATGGGGGTTTCAAACGTTGGTATTCCACGTAGCTTTCATGGGGTTGTCGGTTATAGGAAACTCCGTTGTCCATAAGAGTCATGTTTATTGAAATACTGAGTCACTCCGAGTTTTGATGTGGTAAGTCAAGTTGCCTATGATGCTCTATAATGATTTATGAGGCTTTTCTCCTACATTTCCTATCTAAGATGTTATAAGTTGCATGATTCAATGTCACTCAAGCTAGGTGTGTCATTATGGTCCGTATGTACATTTTTATGAAATTTATGATATTATTTATATTTTGCATGTGCCCTCACATACTCAGTACGTATCTTGTGCTGACCCACATATTTCTCTATGAGCTACATTCTTTCCATGATGTAGGTTCAGGTACTCAGCCACAGCTGCGACAATAATACCCGAGTACCGCATCTACGTTCCTTCAGTGGTGAGTCCTCATGATTCGAGGACCAAGTTGCTAGTTTTGGTGCTGTTATTTTGTGATCCCTTTGGTCTGTTGAGTTAGTTGGGGGTTTGTCCCAATGGCTCGTTGATTTTGCTGTATAAAGGCTATTTCAGACTAGTATATTGTTGGGTTGGTTTGTGTATATACATTCCATATATGTACAGTCTAACGATATTCCGTGCCATGTGCGATGTGATATGATATGTACTTATATATATATCCTTAGCGTAGCGTGTATGTTGTTGTGTTGGAACCCAATGGTAGTGTTTTGGCTTAAAGAGTTAGCTTGAGACTACGTGCAGCCTTGGGCACCGTGTGGCCACTCAGGATGATATTTTGGGGAATTACAAACTTGGTATCAGAGCCTAAGGTTATGAAGAGTCCTAAGGAGTCTTACAAGCCGTGTTATGTAGAGTCTTGAGCATCGGTGTGTAGCGCGCCACACCTATGATCAAGAGGCTGCGGGGTGTTCTAGGAAAAGTCATTTCTTTCTTTCTACAAGAGTCTATCATGCTTACAACCGTTTCCTTCTGCTGTTAATTCATGCGTTCTTATGACAGAAAATGCCTCCACGTCGTGCTCGTGGAAACAACAACCAACCTCAATCCGTTGATCCATTACATGAGACGGTATCCCATGCCAAATTTCGAGCAGCTTTTTAGATGCTAACCCAGGTAGTTACCGCCAATACTCAGGCCAACGCTCCATCTCTGCAGGAAAATAATTCGGCAATAGCACAAATTTATGACTTTTTGTGGATGAATCCGC
>NW_025826136.1:0-4109 GCF_002878395.1 Capsicum annuum | reverse complement strand
CACCATATTCCCTGTGGGATTCGATCCCAACCTAGTTGGGTTATATATTGGAAACTATCTCTTACATTCTTATAAGAGAGGTATATTTTGAGCATTATCAAAAATGGCATCATTGGTGGGGAATACAATTGTAAATTGAAGTTTGTGTGCACTAATTTACTGCTAGTCAAGTTTCCTAGTTTTACGTTTATTTATTGTTTTTGTTTATTGCCGGGGATACGAACGAGCAGACTTATATAAAGAAAAGATAAAAAAGTACCATGATTGGAGAATACAGAAATGAGACTTCGAAAAAGGTTACTTAGTGCTTCTGTTCAATTCTAGACTCAAACTGTTTCCAGGTAAGTTTAAATCCAAGTGGTCAGGACCGTTTATAGTTAGTCAAGTCTACTCATCTGGAGTAGTAGAACTTGAAAATAGCAATGGCAGCACCTTCAAGGTAAATGGGCAATGATTCAAACTTTATATTGGTCCAATAGACTCGATGAAAAGTATTGCTACTATCTCTCTCGATGAAGTCTAAAGTAATCAAGATAATTGAGTCGTGTTGCACGTTAAATTAGGCACTACATAGGAGGCAACCCATGATCCCCATGCTTGTTTTACTCAGGGTATACCCTAACCCTTAGTTCAATTTTTCTTTGATTTTAAGTTGAGGGTGTAGGGTAAATTGTTGTTGTAAAGTTTTGTACCTGACTAGGAGAAATACAAGTAACTATGGTAGTTAACTTGTTTTATGATTTTTGAGCACCTCTCCAATAGTCTGAAGGTTTAAATGTGCGATTTGTATCTAAGTGTGACCACTATGAATTGTTGAATGGCATTAGTTCTAGTGATGCAACAATCATTGCTAAATAGTTGCATGAAGTGAATAAGTAGTAACTTGTGATATACTTGTGTTCCATGTGCGTGTGAGATCTTACTTAGTCCCCTATGTATGTTGAATCAAAAACATCCCCGTTTAGCCTTACCTAAGTTGAAGGATAGGGTTTGGAAAGGATCATAGGCTATTTTGATATTAGCCCACTTTTCGACTAAATGACCTTCCCTGCGTGTAGAATATCCCCTGATGCCTACTTTGAGCTTGATTAGCCTATTTAATTTTATGACACCTATCACCTTCCCGTTAATATCACAATGAACCTATTTTGGACCTAGTCTTCCTTGGATACCATGCACCTTGGCGTAGGCAAATGGCCTAGGTTGAGGACGGCTATCCTATGGGTGCATGATGTCAAATAAATATGAAGATAGGTAGAACAATATAAAAGAATAAAAAGCTAGGTGAAGTGGAAAAGAACAAGAAAAGAAAATTTGTGAAAAAGAAGAAGTAATTGTAGGTAAGATAACACCCATACTGAATAAGTGTGATCAATAAAAGAGAAGAATAGAAAAAGGTTTATAATTTAATCATAGGAGATAGTGTAGTGTCAAGGAGGTTTAGTCACTTTAAATATCAATAAGTATCATACCATCCCCTAGCCTGCATTACAAGGCAAAGAGAAGACCTATAGATATCTTAGCTGACCTGTCTGAAAACCTTGGTAATGAAAATAAGGGCAAGCCTATGGTAATTAGAATATATTTATGGGAACTTTATTCTAAGAGTGAGTGTCCTTTGATTGTTCCCATGGTTACGTATATGATTGCTAATATGAGAAAAAGGGGATTTCTTTATTATGAATGCACACCAGATATGTTACTAGTTGCTAACTTGTTTGGATAGTGTAATACTGGTCTATGCATGGTTGCTATAGCAGAATTATTGACGTTTCTTTATTCTTGTGTGTTGCATTGTTGTTCTTCAATAATATACACAGTTGTTCTTGAATTGACTGACCTTGGAGATGGTGAAGATGTTTTGAGATAATATGGATGATTGACTGCCTAATATACTTTGTATCCTCTTGGCTGTGTTTTAATTGCTGGAGGACAAATAATTGTTTTAAGTTAAGGGTGTTGATGGGTAAGCAGATTCTAACACATTTAAGCCTTTTAACTTAGAATAATTGCAGGGTCTTAAGTAACTTTTGTCATTTTTGATTGTTTTATCTTTGATTTTATAGTAGAAGCCAAGATGCAAGAGAACCAACAAGGACAGAAGCAAAAGACTTGAAACCTGAAGCAAATAGAAGAGAAGTATGGCTGACAACATTCCTGATAAGCCATCATCCTTGTGATGAACTATTAGATTCACCATCAGCCTTAAACAGAGAATGGACCTTAGCTGAAAGTTGCAACGATATATGGTGATAGGCCGTCATAAGTGTGATAAGATCTCAGGTTTGTCGTTAGCCTAAGGCAGAACATGAGAGATAAAATGAATAATTGACGAAATCTATGGTAAGTCATCAAAGAGCTGATAAGTCATCTGGTTTCATCGTCAGCCTTAAGCAAGAAGTGCTAAAACTAAAGAAGGATGTTACAACATTTTTTATAAGTCATCAAACTTTTGATAAGGTGTCACGAATGTCGTTATCTAATCTGTGAAGTTTTTAACTCAGTGATTTTGTTTCAATAATTAGGTTGAACTATTTAAAGCATAGTTTAGTGTTTTCTAAATGAACTCCGAACCTGATTTGGACACATATAGTATTACTTTTCTCTCTAGTTTCTTTGCTTGAAAAACAGGTAACTTTGAAGAGATTTTCATCAATATTTTGGGATTGCTATTGTGATCTAATATGAGAATCACTAGGTACTATTCATGTTGTGGTAAGTTCATGTATCAAATTATCAATACATCTACTTATTTTTCTTATTACATTATGAGTGGCTAAATCTCTTTAACCCGAATTATGGGGTCTATGGGTTAGGTCTTGGTAAGATGCTAAGTGTTTAAGATTATAAAGGTAATAGACTCCTTTATAATTCCAAGATTTTAATTATTATATATTGGTTGGAAACGATAGAAAGCATCTGCTTTGATTTGCTTGAGATAAGAAATCAAATATAGTAGGATGTGAATTATTGATAGGGACTTGGAAGCACAAAAATTCCATTTCATAATTGACATTGTAGCAAGGTTGATTAACTTGAGGTAAAGTCTGGTTAGTAAATATAAATTCCCTATGTAGGTCGAGAGACATTTATGCATAACTTTGATAAAGATAATCCATTGTCCTACCTACTGTGAGAATCTTGAATCACTATTAGCATCTGTCATTTACTAAAACCCATAGTGAACATAATTTTAGTTTTCCATAAAATCTTGATTACAAACACTTAAACTAAAGTGACCAACAATTATTGGCTAATCTCTAATACCCCCAAACATCCAACTATCAATTAATTAAATAACAAACAACTTACGTTAACACCATATTCCCTGTAGGATTTGACCCCAACCTTGTTGGGTTATTGATTGGAAACTATCTCTTACATTCTCATTAGAGAGGTGTAGTTTGAGCGTTATGAAAAATGGCACCATTGCCGAGTAATACGATTGTAAATTGAAGTTTGTGTGCACTAATTGACTATTAGTCAAGTTTCCTAGTTTTACCTTTATTTGTTGTTTTTGATTATTGCAGGGGACATGAACGAGAAGACTTATATAAAGAAAAGATAAAAAAGTATCATGATTGGAGGATACAGAAACGAGACTTCCAAAAAGGTTACTTGGTGCTTCTGTTCAATTCCAGACTCAAACTATTCCCAGGTAAGCTTAAATCCAAGTGGTCAAGTCCGTTTATAGTTAGTCAAGTCTACTCATCTGGAGTAGTAGAACTTGAAAATGGCAATGGCAGCACCTTCAAGGTAAATGGGCAACGAGTCAAACTTTATATTGGTCCAAAAGACTCGATGAAATGTATTGCTACTATCTCTCTTGATGAAGGCTAAAGTAATCGAGATAATTGAGTTGTGTTGCGATGTTAAATCAGGCGCTACATAGGAGGCAACCCATGATCCCCATGATTGTTCTACTAAAGGTATACCCTAACCCTTAGTTCAATTTTTCTTTGATTTTAAGTTGAGGGTTTAGGGTAAATTATTGTTGTAAATTTTTGAAACTGACTTGGAGAAATACAAGTAACTAAGGTAGTTAACTTGTTTTATGATTTTTGAGCACCTCTCCAATGGTCTGAAGGTTTAAATGTGTGATTTGCATC
>NW_025826135.1:0-1844 GCF_002878395.1 Capsicum annuum | reverse complement strand
AGGAGAGCCTGCCATCTAGCAAAGTACATAATCTGTCTAGAGCATGGGAAAACGATTTTCATAACAGTTAGCATTTAACATTCTCAACTAGGATATACTTTTAATAAATTAATTTAATATATCATGTCTTATTATGGAATCCGTTTCTAGTATGGGGTGTTCACATTTTCTTAAGTGTTTGAAGGAATCGATTAATCTCCGGTCTTAGACGTTGGTCAGCCTGAAAGAGTAGTCTCAGCTAAGGTAAGCGTTCGACCCTGTTGGTAGTCCCGTCACTAAGATAACACTTAAGCTAAGTCTGTCGTAAAGCCATTAAGACTAGATCACCTCCTATAAGCATTCGGTGTATTGCTTTAATTTATTATAGGTTGTATCCTAGATGATAATTGTTTGTGTTTCCTTATATGAAATTCTTTGTTTCCCAGTCAGTCTCTAGACAGTATTTTCAAACATGAATCCAAACATTCATACGAAAAATACTATTAACCTTTCTTCCAAAGCAACCCAGATTGCTAATATCGAGAACAATCTTCAAAACTGGAGTATTCCAGAAGAGTCCTTCAGTACGATTTATCAAATCGGAAAATTCAGTTTTTTCAAAAAACATAATATTAAGACCTCTGAGTCTACTGTTGCTATTAATAATTCTTTAGAAATTATCCAACTATTAAATGATTTATATATAAACCGATTTAAGAGTCAGTTTCATTATCTACATATAGGGCTTATCTTGTGGAGAGTGTGATAGGGTCTTAAAGTTAATTGAGAAGAAACCCTAAGTTTGTTCTTAGGAAAAAAGAGAGTTAAGAGCTTTTAAAACTAAATAACAGTAGCTAAATAAATATTTTTGGTGTTTTATGTCATGGGGGTAAGGTTTAGGGTGAGGGAAAAAGAACAAAATACCCCTACGAAATTACTTTTCAGTTGCTGAAATTATTAGCTGATGACCAAGGCTGCTTAGTTACTTCATCTTAGGTGATGTATTAGGCATCATGTCTCATATCTTAGATAATCAGTCACAATTCAGTTCCAAGATGCCTTATGAATTACCACAGTTTCCCTCAGTAGCTCAGCCAAGACAGTATTCCTAGAGGGACCTAGTGTCCCAAGGGGTAGATATACTATGATCCCTCGAGCTTTATAACATAAGCGTCCTCTTCTCCTTTCAAGTAATGAATCCATTTTGGAGTAGGGTACCCTCATAAGTTGAACCTCGAGTCTGAATCTAAGTTGTGAGCGATCTATTCAAGGGCTCGGATCAACTCACAAAATTTAGTTTATGCTTCATGTTTCATCCGTAGTCATGTTATCAGGTTCCTGTTCATGCATACTTCTAGAATAATCATGGGGTCATCAGTAATTTTCAGTTTACGTCACAGTTCCTCTTGAACTTATTCAGTTCTATGTTAAAATTACCATTAAAGACTTGGTATTTAGTTTATGCTCAGATCCCCATTACAGACTTGGTACTAAATACCCTTGCATATTCAGCCATGCATTCATTTATCAGTTCAGGCATGTCATTATGCATCAGGCATGCATTCTCACCGTGAGAAATTCAGTTCATCAGAATATTCAGTCATGTATTCATGAGTCAATTATCCATGCATCAGATGTGCATATTTAGTATGTTATATATTAAGATCCACAGTCATGTCAGTCATGAAATAATGTTTTGATAGTGTATGTCTTGTATGTACTTCAGTTGATCTTTTCTTCCATCTTAGTCAATCTCATTTGAGGATGAATATCCCCAAGGGGGAGATATTGTAATACCCCCAAAATTTCAAACCAATATTAGCACCATGTTTCAAACTCATTAATAGTATATCATGGTTCTTTAT
>NW_025826134.1:0-1216 GCF_002878395.1 Capsicum annuum | reverse complement strand
GGTTTTGATTCGAGTTAGGAATCCACAGTTGTATATGATTTACCGATAAGATATATATTTATGTTTTGGTCTTTATAATGGATCCATAAATTGATATTGATTAAGGTGGATTTCCTAATGCATTCTGAGCTAAGTCTGGGAGGAGTATTTAGCCCCGAACGAGAAATATGGTATTTCCCCAAAACTATGTACCACCGTAGGATTGATATTGATGATTGTGGGCTAGAGGCCGAGTATAGGATTGTGATTGAGAAATTAAGGTTGTACTCCTTGGAAAGAGTACGACACCCTCACCAATGTGGGGTTCTCTTCTTAGAAGGGAAAAACGTTGAACTCCATGCGGCTCACATGGTGTAGTTATATCGGTTATAAGAAACTCCCAAGTCCATAAGAGTTCAAGTTTCATGAGTTACCGAGTCACTCTAAGTCATGATTTAAAGAGTTTGAGTTAAGTATAATGATTTATGAGATTTATAATGCTTGTATTACTATTGATGATTTACAAGGAATATATTTCAGTTAATTCAAGCGAAGAAAGTTGTTATCGTCAGCATGCATGAGTTTCATAATTATTTATGATATTATTTATAATGTTGCATTGCACCCCCACATACTCAGTACATTTCGTATAGTACTAACCCCCATATATTTCTATATGCTACAGTGCCTTATAATATAGGTACAAGTTATAGCGCAGATACCACATTCAGTCAGTTCGCAGCTTCCAATCAGCAGGTGATGAGTCCTTTTGATTCGAGGGCATGATTCAGTTATACAGTTCGAGAAGTGTTGTATTTTTCTTACTTTAGTCGTATTGAGATTGGGTAGTTAGGAGTCATGACCCATCTATCTGAAGTCAGTACTAGTAGAGGCTTCATAGACAGTTAGTAGAAGTTGATGTATTCAGTTTCAGTTTTATTTGTAAAAGTAGAGTTGTAATCTTGTAAAGTTCATGTTTATATTGATCAAGTTCAGGGAAGTTCTATATTTTTGCTAACTTTATATAGATTTAAGCATTTTATCCAGTTGTTTATGAGTTATGCCAGTAGGAGGGTTAGCTTGGGGTCACTTGTGCCCCTAAGCACCGTGTGACGTCCCGGGACCCAAATTTTGGGGCGTTACATTATGTATACTTTATTTTCTACTTTACTTAGTCGGCCTATGATACCTACTGAGTCTAAGTGGATCATACCCACCCCTACTATGGCCTTTTAAT
>NW_025826133.1:0-1062 GCF_002878395.1 Capsicum annuum | reverse complement strand
ATATTAAAGATGCAGTCTCCAGTATAGTTACTCCATATTCCCACATCATCAAGTGAATAAGACTAAAGACAAGCAAGCAGACGCTATAAAAAAAGGCCAAGGACTCATTCATCTTTTGCGAGTACCGGTACTGTTGTAACGGCAGAATGAACGTGTGTGAAGAAGAATGAGGAACAGGAGGTCGACCTCTTGATCATCATACTTCTCCGCACATGTTCAATCTGCAATTACAGTAACATTGTTGGTACTCTCAATGGATGAATGTGTTGATTATATAGGCATGGCGGCCACTTCGGAGTGGTGCTGGCGTAAGAAATCAAGAAGGAAACAGTTTGCTCTTATGAACTTCTTCATAAGTGAAAACCGTTTTCTCTCATGATTTCTTTTTTAACAAAAAAAAAAACTATTCACCAAAATTAGCTGACAAAAATCCAATACAAAAAGCTGTTAAATCCTAATGCAAACTCGGAAAGCTAATCGTTTTATTTCTTTATATTACCTTGTAGCAACATTGATTGGCACGACCATACTTGTACAAGGTCCGTACCACTGTATCATTGAGTTCTAAGGCGACCAGAAACCAAGTCTGGTGGATGAACCGTGACCATGGGACCAGAGCCGGATTAAGAGCCTCCATTGCCTTTCAGGGGTCATGGAGCCATAGAGGATCATTCTCGACTACCCTTCATTTCTTTCTCCTAGGGGTCAATGGGCGATCAAAAAGGCCCATGGCCTAGGCTGGTGACCTCCACTGCACTTTGGAGGGGTGCCAGCCTAAGGTAGGCCCAAGTGGCAGCGGGGGCCTGCGTTCGCGCGGCCCCTACCCACTCCCAAGTCTAATTATGTTTTATTGTCTCATTTATGATTTTATGAACAGCTTGAACAAATATTCTTTATATTTTGCGTAAAAAGAAAGGAAAGAAGAATAAACTACATTATCTTATATTCGAGCAGGTAGACGGGTTTCTCTTCTGCAACATTCTTGTCCGTCTTTTATATACTATTCAAAAACTTAGCGCCTTTTCATATGCTATTTCTCTAGCGTTGTTAATGTTGTTTCAC